>NW_015113035.1:80069-112887 GCF_001443285.1 Poecilia latipinna
AGGGAGTGAGGTTTTTTTTTGGGGGGGTGGGGGGGGGTGCCGATTTATGTTTTTGCATCCACCTGAATAACATGTAGTTGAGACCCTGCCTCTGACCTCAAGACTGCAGGAGGTCTGAAAAATTTTTTGCTTGTACTGAAGCTGGCTCTGAGTTCATTCCACAGTCAAGTAGAAATATTCATTGCAAATTTTAGATGTGAGGAAAATTTGTTATATTGTTTTTTGTTTTTTTTTTGAAGGTTTTGTTGAAGAGGAGGAAGACATGCAGCAAATGTCACCAGGCCGGGAATCAAACCTGCGACCACTGCCACAAGGACTTAAAGCCTTCATAGGTGGGTCACGCTTTGCCCCTGCGCCACCACAGAAATTTTGTTAAATCCTTTAAAAAATTTAATGTCATTTGAGGCTTTTGAAACCCATAGTTTCTTCCTTGACATGTACAGACGTACAAAATGGCTGTTAATTAGTTATTTCAATGATTGTTGATTGATTATTTCAAGAGATGTACAAAATGATACAATATTTGTTCCAAAGAAACATTAACAAAAACCTGTTATCCAGATAATAACTAAAGCAAAAAGGAACTAATACACAGACTCTAAAAACATTTTAAAAAAAAAAAGAAAAACAAAAAACAAAAGGTGCTCACAACATCCTGAAATTTTGTTGCAGCTCACACACTTAGTCTGTTACGAGATTATGAATTATGAAGAAATCAAGACTCAACAATATACACTGCATGTCCAATATTTTGTTTCTGCCATGCATGTGTTTTATAGGATGCAAACATGCCCTATTGTCAGCAGTGAAGGTTCCTCTAAATAATGCTAAAGTCCAATTTAAAGTTATGCATTTTACTCAGATAATGTATTTCAGCCTTGACAGTATAGAATCTCGGCTTTCAGTATAAACTTGCTGACCTTTCAGGTCATTGTCAATTAAAGAATGATTTTCATATTGCAGACTGTTGAAGTACGTTACATGAGCGCCCTCTGCTGGTGATTTTGGCTCAGACGTGCTTTTGCTTTTTTTCTTCTGGTGATTGATCAGAGTGGATTCGGGAACCTTAGAATCCAAGCAGTCAGGAGTTTATGAGTGTTTCATGTATTTTCCTTTTTTTTATTGCATTGTCTCCCCAAAGTTTGTTGTTGTTGTTATTGGTTTTTTTTTGGTTTGTTTTTTTTGTCCATGGAAACTGTTTGCTGTGTTTTGAGCTTTGTGTGTTTTGACTTTTGACTAGAAAAGTGACACCATCCAGCTGTACTTTGTGGGCTCCTTTAAATTATTGTTGTTCTTTTCCCAATTTGCAAAGTATGGGCAGCTAACTTTATTATGCTTTTGTTTGGTTTCGTTGGTTGATAGATTTTTTTTAATCTAATTCTTTCCGAGGTAGACTCCAATATAACAATAAGTGGAGACAAAAAATTTACAAGATTATTTAACTCCTTTTGTAGTTACCAGTGTGTTTTCTGTATGTGAATTGAAGATAAGGTCTAAAATAAAATATTTGCTTGTGCTGACATCTGCAGGTCTCTGTGCGTATCATGATAAAAATACTGTGGGATCCTGCATAATGATGACGGAAAACGACCACTTCAAAACAGTGTTGTCATTCAATCTGGGGTTGATTCACACATTCAGACTGGTGCATGTTTGTTTCTGGGATACAAAACATGTCTCATATATCAACAATACAAAAATAAAAAGAGCAAATATGCAACTGTAAAAGTATAAACTAAAAAAAACTGACCATCTAACCAAGTCCATATCCATGTATAAAAATATAGCGCTAAGAGAGGCACTCAAGTAGTATAAAATTCACCACAATAACATTATGCTTTGACACAAAATTGTCAAAGCATAATGTCTTGACATGTTACAAGACTGTGGGATGTATCTTTTTCTGAAAATTGATTAATAGCTTTGGATTATACCATTGAGCTGGATACAGTAATTCACAGTTATTGAAAATGACACAGAAAAATAAAAGATTTATGTCCTAGCACAAAGGTGCTTGGTGACTTAAAACTTCAGAAAAACAAAAGATGTAATACTGCAAATATTTCAAAAAGTTGGGGAAAAAAAAGGGATTTGGAAGAAAAAAAACAAAGAAAAGTTTTAAAGCTCATCAAAACTTTCTTATGGTGTGAACTGTATGGTGTTCACAGGAAAAGGAACAACAGTCATTGAAGTGTGCAGTATTTCATGTCATGGTTTTTGAACGGCCTTCACTCACTGTGAGTTAACAGCCACAGTACTGAATGTCAATACAAAAACCTCCATTGACTTAAGATAAAACTAAACTTAATTATATAAAAATGTCAATGTAAAATTATAACAATTTTAATCGGCTTCAGGGTTTTACATATATACATATATATATATATACAATTTTTCTTTTCTGCACATGACACTTTTACTGAAAATGAGAGGAAAGAAACTGGGGGAAAGGTGGCTCACAAATTAAATAAACCAACTGAGAAGAAATTATTTATGGTCTTAATAAAAAGTTCATAAAAGTAATAATATAGTTGTGAAGCAAAATAAATACTTCACAAGAGGTTTTAGTACTGTGCCACACTACACTGTATCGTAGCCACAGTAGTAAAAATAACTTTTTGACCTCTAAGAACAAAAGAACTAAAGTGTAATATGTATAAACTGACTTGAATGCACAGAACTAAATAATAAGTTATAATCCATATAGACTTATTATATCCTGCAGTGCCTTGATATTTTCTATAAACTGGCATCAAACTGATTTGAATCAAATTAAATTAAAATGAAAATTAACAGAATTGATCTGAAAATGATAAGAATCCACAGGACCTGTTATTGTCATTGTTCCCTGCAATAATAAAAATTCTAAGATTTTCAAAGGTCGCATTTTAAAACACTTTTTAGGACCTGAAAAGGTGAAAAACTTGTATATCAAAACTTGTATATGAAAAAAAAAAAAAAAAAAAACTTTCAAAAGGTAGACTTGCAGTCAAAAACATGACCTGGTACATAAACAAGTTTAATAATTAGATATCAAACAAAACAAAATTATAAAAAAAAAAAAAAAAAAAAAAAACTCCCTTGGCACTTTGTCAAAAGATGAATAAAATACACATATTTAACTAAAAATAATAATGCACGTAAAAGATTGTCAAAAGTAGGCAGGCTTTTTGTATGAGTGGGAATCAGTGTGTATGGCAGCTACCACAGTGTGAAACAGCAATACAAAATCCACTTTTTTTATCCTTTTCTGTGGAGTTAATTTCAATTGTATTAAGTCTTGCTCACTTGCTCCCTCCTTTCCTTAGATCATCAGTTACTCCATGTCAGATCCTGAACATTTTTTCTTGGCTTTTTTTTACTTTTGTATTTCTATGATTTCATGTCTGCATACTTGTTAGTTTTGATACAAATTTAAATGCTTTTACATTTACATGGAGATTCATATTCATGCAGGTTGTCTTTGACATTTATTCCCACCAAGTCCCCCAGAATTGACAAATACATAAAATTATTGGTAATGGAAACTTAGAATAATTTCACAAGCAAAACTATTTGACAAAGTCAAGATTATTATTATTATTATTAAAATCTGAAAATAATTTAATGTAAGAAGACAAAAACAATATATATGTAGTTCCTATGTAGAAACAAAATATTAGCAATCAGTATCCCAGTCAGTATTTTTGTATGGATACGCATCACTGTGCATGGAGTGGCAACCACACTGACATATAGCCACACAAAAACCTCTGAAATCAAATAGTTGTTCAAATTGAAATTTCTTGCTCAGTTTCCAACAGGAAATATCTTACAAATACATTTGAACTGAATTTTAGAAAGTCTGGATTAAGAACATTTAAAGAATGTTCAGGAAAGATGAGTGCAAACATTTTTAAAAAAATTATTAAATCTTAAAATGCTGTCTTTTGAAATATGTGTTGTGACATATCAGTGTTACAGGACAGTGGTATTTGTCTTTTTGATGATTATTGTTAGAAATATCCGTCCATCCACTGTCACACTTGTCCAGGCAGTGTCTTTAGCTTGGAGGTGGGACACCCTGGACAGGTCACCAGTCCATCACAGGGCTGGTGTGATGGAGTGGTGCTCACGCATGGGTGTGTGCACGCACTCATACCTAAGGAGAAATTAGAGCAACCAATAAACCTTTCAGTCATGTTTTTGGACTGTGAGAGACAGCCTGAGTACAGGAAGCATACACATCCAAAGAACATGCAAAATGCATGCAAAGAGAATTGAATGTGCAGACATTCACTTTCAATTTTTTCAATTCAATTGTTCTTTTCAAATAAATATTTGAAAAGAAAAAATGGATATTTAAGTTCACTGAAGCTTGCATATAGTGTTTTACTGAAAATGTTTTTTTTTTGTTTTGTTTTTTATTTGATGAATTTCACATATTTTATGTGACGTTTTTAAAGTGATGTTGTAGGGAACTTTCGGAGTATAAATTTCATTGGCCAGTTTTGTATTTTATCTAGTTACCAGTGAAGTATTCCATGTCCAGGTTCTTGAATGGCCACAAGTCACTGTGGGAGACTAGCCACAGTGACAAACAGCAGCACAAAAACCTGTTTAGAACAAATAATTTTGTATATTAAAAATTATGATTAAAAAAAGAGCATTATGAAACTTCTGTGAAAATCTAAACCTCTATTAACAGTAAATATCTTAACCAACAAGGTGGGACAACTTGACACACTTAGAACAGCATTAAACACTCACTCACCCACTTCTTAAATCTGGTAAAAGTGTTGCAGCTTAATCTATATATCAATTAACAAATATAAAGATCATTTTAACAGTTAGATTTCATCGAATCATTCATAGGTCTGCTTAATATTTCTATAAGGTTGGATCTGTAAACTATAAAGGCTGAAGTCAACACACAGTATTACAGCCAGAAACTAAGGTGGGGTTTTTGAACAGGATTGTGTCGCAGTGTATTATAACGGCCACAGTGTTGAGCTCTGTGACAAAAACCTCCTGCCACTCAAAAAAGCAGCGTAAAAACCAGCCTGTTACTGTTTCTTCCAACAACAAAAATATATGGTTACAGCTTTGATGGAGTTATAATTTGTTCTTTTTTATGATTTGATCTTCTCTTCAGTTTTTAATTCATGTTTCAAACATAGAAACAGAAACTAAGGTGAATTTACAACAGCCAGTGTGAAAGAGGAGTTTTTGTTTTGGTCTGAGTCAGAGTGTACTATGACTACCACACTGATATGCTCTGTGACATTAACTATTACTCCATACAGAATACATTGGTACAATCTAATACCACCTAGACAGCATGGACTGAACAAGCAAAGGTTTTTGTATGAGCATGGACCACTGTGTATTATAGCGGCTACCACAGTGGGAAATGCCAATAGAAAATCCTCTCCACAAATAGTTTGTGAGAGATGAAACATAATATGTCATTTAATACAAGTGGATGGAACAAAATAATAATACAGTTTTGTTACATCTTGTGATTAAAAACTTTTTTATATAAAAAAGAAGTTTTAAATAATAGCACAGCATAAAAAAGTACAATTGTGCAACAAAAGGTTCATGAAGTTTCATGATGACAATATATATTATCCATCCATCTATTGTTATAAAGAACATATAAAAAGCACCAGTAAGACACCTTAGTCAAAAAGTTTGATTTTCAACAGTATAAATATTTCAAGTTAACTAAGGTTTTATGGTGCATGACTACTGAATGTACAAACAGGAGCACTTGAAAGGTTTTTGTATGGTCACATGTCACTGTGTGGGGTAGCGGCCACAGTGATAAATGGCAATACAAAAACCCATTTTAGGCCAAAGCTTTCAAAAAGTGCCAATTTGTCTGTTTCATAAGCACAAGCATATTGTAGATAATTACACCAAATTACAATTTATAAAATCTGTCAAACATTTCAAAGTGTTTTTCACCATGGCTTTGCTTTACATGAGCTTTAAAAGGAAACAGGATAAAGCGATAAATAAAACTCACTCAAATGGGAAAGAGTTTAAATAAGTGTAATCTTAGCTGATGAAAACATGAATCCGTTTAGCTCAGAGGTGTGCTGCTCAAAATGTTACTGATTGTCAAACTACTCACTCAGATCCTGTTTCAACTGGTTTATTACGGAGAAAACCTTCTTCTTTCTTTGATTATTAATGTGTGCATTTCTTTGCACTTGTGGTTCAAAACCATCTTTCTTACATTGTTATGTAACATACAGGAAACTTTCTTCACCACAACAGGGTCTTCCACATTCATTTCCTAAACTGACGCTGTTGACTAAAAGCCAAAAACTCAAATAGCTTGGACACAAAGTATTAAATCAGGTCACAGTGTATTTTTGTTAGCTGCCATTTGGAAATGAATTAAATTAATTTAAGACATCTTGTTAAGACTGCACTATTAAACAAGATGGCAATGTGTGGTAGACGATTTAAGTGAAATTTGAAATGTTTTAAATATTTTAATTGTCATTTTTGCTTTAGATAGCACCTAATGTAACAATTATAATGTGTGGTTTTATGTTTGCAATAAA
Source organism: Poecilia latipinna (assembly GCF_001443285.1). NCBI lineage: Eukaryota > Metazoa > Chordata > Actinopteri > Cyprinodontiformes > Poeciliidae > Poecilia > Poecilia latipinna. The sequence continues at coordinate 86,630 of NW_015113035.1, forward strand.
ATGCAATATTTCTACATCGTACACAAAATCTGACTGAACTTCAGCGAGAGGTGAGGTTGCTGTAGTTGGTTTGACAATCCGAGGTAACCTAAACACTTTGCAGGAAGTATACCTGATAATAAAACATTATCAGCAGTATCATCCTAAAGTTTACAGTTTGATCTAACATATCAAATGTCAGGTACAACTAATGAGAAGCAAATCCATTTTGATTAAATTTGATGACAGTTTACACACAAATAAAACATCAGTTTTCTGTGTGCATATGTTTAGGACAACAAACCTCTCAATTTTTCTTTACATTAAAGCATAACAAGCACTTTATTTTTGATCAAAACTTAGAATAAATTGTATAACTGAATTATGAAATAAGCACAAAAAACCTAATCTTAGGCTGGGTCAGAAGTTCATAACAGAAGAAAATGAGATGTAGAAAACAAGGAGTTCAGAGAGAAGTTTTTGTTCAGTGTTGAGCTACAGTGTATACAGTGGCAGCCACAGTGAAAAATCCTACAGCAAAAACCTAATGCACCCCAAAAACAAATTATTTATTTTAAACAATCAGTTGATTTCCTAGATTGGCAAATTTTTATAAAAGATCTGACACGTTATCAATAGAAATGGATTCTACACAACAATCTTCTCCTAAACCTCTCTGTTTATAATTCAGCACGACATGTTTCTTTTGAGGTTCAGATTCGCTATATGTGAAGAATATCTACGCAAAGGCTTTTTTCTCCAGCTTCATAAAGTAAATTTATCCCTAAGTTATTAGATGATCCTTAGCTGAGCATCTTTCTTTTCTTTCTTTCTTTCTTTAAATGTTCTTAAATTATCTTTCTGCGGACCTATTTGTGTCTTTAATGAAGCTGATGATGTCATAAATCTATGAAGTGATAGGGTCATGACTGACTTGCTTCATGTTCCAGATGCAGATTGAATTCTGAATTTTTGAGGATTGCTGACATGTATTTTTTTCATAAACACTCCAACCCGACCCACTTTGGCATGAAGCATTATTGAGATAGAGTAAAAGAAAAAAGAAAAATGTTATATGTTAAATGTCAAAACTTGGATGAGTAGCATGGACCAATGTCCCAATGTTTAGGATAAAACACAAAACATTTTTTGAAAAAATAAAAAGGAACAATATCCATAAACACAATGTTACAAATTGACACAATTGATCAAATGTCAGGGAAGCAAAACTGTCAATGTCAAAGATTTCATAGAATAGATAATAGATTGTTTTTATATTCTGTAAATTTTCATTGAGGCAGCCCTAACAAAAGCTTGGACAATATCAACATGTCTTCTTAAATACAACATATATCTCTACAAACTTTATCCTAGTAACAGTAGAGATCAAATTATACTTCATTACTTGTAGCTCTTTGTGACCTTTGTCTCACATTTCTTCTGAATAACAAAATGTTTTACCATGCTTTGCAACCTGAAGTCCTTTTCAGATTACAGTATGCAGTGAACAGGTGGATGTTTTTGTCTGGGGTTGTGTCACAGTGCAGTATAACAGCCACAGTGATGTCCTCTATGACAAAAACCTCCTGGCAAACAGAAAGGAAGAGAAAATTAAACTTTCACTTTACAAAACATGTTTAGTTTATTCCAACTATGAGAGCTGGAGCTCTATTAAATGTATTAAATTAATTAAATTGCTCGTTGTATGCGACATTTTCTTCTTATATATTATGTTATTTCCACAGGGTTAATCAGTCGTTGTTGTAATATTTGTTTTAAATTTATAAATTGATTACTATGCCTAAATGTGAACACCATGTACTGTCAATACAAGTCAGAGTGAAGGGAGGAGTTTTTGCATAGGACCATTTTACTGTGTACTATGGCAGCCACAGTGATTTACTCTGTGACAAAAACCTCCTACCTAAACAAAAAGAAAAAAAGTATTACAACCAGTAATTTCTACATACAGCAGATATTGGACTTACATTAAACTTTACAGCTTCAAACTACATATGTTGAGGCATTTTATGCCTCAGTACAGGCCTGAAATCTATCACTCCAGGAAAACTTGGCTTTGGCTTTTAAAAATACAGGAAGAAACACGCTTTGTGTATTTTTTGTGTGACTTTTCTGTTTTCACTTTGCAAGAATGTCTATAAAGATCTATGGAAATATTCAGAAAAGTCAAATCACTAAATAAACTGAAATCAATTTGTGTCATAAGTCTTTTAACATTCCCTAATAGCATATTAGGGAATGTATCCCTAATAAATTACATATTCTTGTACAGTGTTTGACAACAGTGTATACAGTAGTAGTGGATCTTAAAACATAAACTTATCCTAAGAAATAAATACTGTATTGGGTTCAATTCAATCTGCTCTTTTACAGATACATTTTTTTTTTTACTAAATCTGGTGTATGATCTATATCTGATTGTACTGGACATAGATCATACATCACATTTGTATAATCAAATTTGAATTAGATTGACTGATATGGGCTCTTTTAATTAGCACTTTTCTTGGTTATGTAAAGACTAAATAAAAACAATAGGATTTGAATTATTAATAAATGTCTAAAAAACTGCCTTTGTACAATTTTGAAAAAAAAAAAGCCTGTTAAAAATTTTATTGAATTAAATAAATACATACATACTGTTTTAATATTGGAAAACTCTCAGTGGAATCTAATTAACTTTGAAAAGTAGTAAATTAAGAGTCAATTTACATCCCAATTTTCCCCAATTACAAATGTCAGAATTTTAGAACTCAAAATCTGACCAGTTCACCAAATGAGGCAAACGTTTTTTGTATGAGTATAAATCATTGTGGAAATGGTGGCTACCACTGTGTGAAACACCAATACAAAATCTTCTTATATTTTATGGTCCACAATTAGCTGCAGTTTGTGAAAAATTGAATGCCAATGTCTTCAATCTACTTCATAAGGAATATTACAATTTTGGCTGTTTTAATTACATGTTGCCTGAAAAGAAAATATTCTTTTCTGTTTTGTACACAATAATTTTTGAAACATAAAATATTAAACTCATATTTGAGGGGAACTTATGTATTGTGTTAGTTAAACAGGACAAGTCCATCTTCTCAGTCAACTTAGTTCATTAAAGTTGGGCATGTTTTTAATTTTTAAATACCAAACAATTACAAATTAGTATTGAAATACAGTCAAGTTTAAATGTTAAGTATCAACACGTGTGCATTGTGGACTTGTGGTTGTTAACATCCTTAAAGTGGGTTATTTATGTAACACTGCAGGAAATATTTCACCACAACAGGTGCTTCCACATATCATAGAGAAACAGAAGCTCTAAACTAAAATTTAAGGAGCTCTGACAGTAACACACCACGTCACTGAGGCAAATTTAAAAACAAATTTAAACAAAATTAAATTTGTTTTTAATTTTATTAACAACAAAGTTTTTAATAAAATTAAAAGCTTTGTTGTTAAACCAACAAAGTTAACACGTTTGGGAAAGTTTTTAGATCTCCTCAAAATCAGTCTCCCAATAGGAAAAATCATGAATTCAAAACACATTTCATGAAAGCATTCTCTTCATGAAATATGTTTTCCCAATTAATAAAACTATATGACACAGCATCAATACTTGAGCTAAAGACCTGTCCAATAGCTACTTTGCATAAAGTAGCTATTGGAAGTGGTCAAAAGGAACTGTCTTTTGTAAACATAATGTAGTTACTGAATTGTCTTGAGGCTTCTTACTGAAATTCAAAAAATAGATATTCCAATTTAAGTAAAATGTTTGAATAAATAGTAACCGATACAACTACATGAGAACACGTATTACCTGGCATACGTTACAGAATAACATTTCATGTGTTACACAAAAACCTCTACTTCAACTATAAAAAGGTTTAATGTTCCTTTAATGTTGTGATTCTGTGTTTATGTTTCGCACATAGGCAGCCATTACTTACCAAAAGTCTTAACAATATGCTTTCGCTAGTTTTTGTAACAACTCATAGAGAAATCTCCATTTACAAACAGTAAAACAAATAAGGAGATCAAAATAATGCATTTTGTTTGAAAACTGTTCCAAAAAGTCCAAAATACAGTAAGTTAAAAGTGAAATCAGTAGTCCTTCACCTGTTTCTCCGTTACCTCAACACACATGTACAAAGTCTGCTAGCATTAGCATTAATTAATCTCGAGATATGTCCCATTTTCTACTCAATACTAATCAGAAACAGAACATTGTGACTCACTAGTTGACTCTCGATTCAATAACATTTTCAACCCTTAAAGAATAAGAATATATATCTATCAAAACACATTTTTACTGACCTGTGATATAGAATAGATGAGATGCACAAGTTGAGCTTCCATTAACAGGAAATTTATTCTTCTTCTATGTGCCCAACCTTCTCTATGGCACCAATGTGACAGACGCCCCCTAGAGGTTATATGTGGAACGACACCGAATGACTGAAATAACACTACAGAACATATTATAATGAGTCATCATACAAGCAACTATCCTGCTATTGCCTAAACAACAGCATGGAAGTTGTCTTTAGGGTGTATTCAGACCGGATAGTCCGGTAGACTCGGTTCGATTGGGGACTTAAATTGCAACATGTGTTACATTTTCAGAACTGTAGTTCGCATTCAAACTAATTGAAAAACCTGTTCCCCCCGTCGCCTGCGGGGGCGGCGCACCAAGAACTACTGAAGGAATCGACACAAAACCTCTGAAGAAGACCCGCGCAACTTTCTTCTTCACAAAAAGTAAACAAAAACAGAGCAGTGTCAGATTTTAGCGGTTGTAGGATTTCTTCATTGATATACATGACTGGTTTGGACATCGCCTGTTAGCCGCTAACGCTAGCGACGCGGTGAGTCTGTCCACTAAACCAGGCTGTTCCAATGCGGGATGAGCAGGAATCACAAAAATGATCGCAGCGCCTTTATTTCTTACCCGTTTTCTATAAACATGGCTGAGAAAATTGCTGATGTTTGTAAGTATTCTCCCTTGATATAAATCTAAAAAAAGTTTGGTTTCTATCAAGATACAAAGATGCAACAAAGATAAGCAAATTCTTCCATCTTATTTGATGATTATGTTCAAACAAATGAGGCACAACAAACAAATTAAGTTTTTGTCGTTTATTACAGGTTTAAAAATTACAGCAGCTGCAGAGCGCCACAGCAATGGGACAATAAGCTGATAAAAAGTTGTAAAACAACTTCAAACCATTTATATTCTGCTTTTCAGGCTGTGCGTTCACACTGCAGCCTGAAGTGACCCAATTCTGATTTTTTTGGCAATTCCGATTTTTTTGCCGGGCCGTTCACAGTAAATGCGACCTGTATGGTTCTGCAGTGTGAACGGGCAAAAGTCCTGAAAGTGTCCCGCATGCGCACTAGAGACGTCAGCGTTCTCAGTGTTCTGCCAACTGCCATAAAAATAAGTGTTTGAGGAAGTAAACGGGGAGGCTAACGGTGGAGCTTAGCTTACATATTTGAAGTTGTTGTCCGGCCGGCGCAACATATTAACTTAATCCTCATATTGTCTGTCATGGCTGTTGTTTTACTTCCTGCTTGCGTGTATCAGGCCCCAGAACAGTGAGATTTGTCGAGTATCAGTGACGTTCAGTTCGGATGAATGCGGCTTGGACGTTAGGTCGCATTTGAATCGGATTCGTATTGGATATGGGTCACATTCGAAAAAGAATCTGACTTGTGCTGTTCACACTGCCATGAAAAGATTGGATACAGGTCGCATTACGTCAAAAAAAAAAAAAAAAAGAAGCTTTTCTACCGTTTTAGAGTCCAGTTCAAAAGAGCTGGCAAATGTCAGGTTCCAAATGCAATATCATGACATATTCATGTCATGATCTAAATATTTACAAACTCTGTTTCTACAGTCCAAATTTCCTAAAAACTGTGAAATAACCCCGTAGTTCAGTGATAATAGGACGTTCTGAGCCAAAGGGGTTAAGTCTTAATGACTTAAAGCCAAACTTCCGCCTCACACAGCACTCCTCTCCACTCAGTTTCCCCAGACTAGTTGCAGCAGCCATTAGCAAACACCTTGTGGATCTGCCAGTCTGCTGAGCTCATCACACAAACTACTTCTCAGTCCAATGCTCCTAAGAACGCTGTAAACAGCTTAATGGAGAAATGTTCTTCTGATGACAAGCTGAAACGAGCTGCCTCTTAAGGAGCAAAAACTTCCTAAAGAGTCAGAAGCCCAAATTCAAGACATCAAATTGATAAGTCAAATTTCTCCTAAATTATGTTTGATAAATACACCATTTTATAACAAATGAAGGTAACATGGATAGTTGATTGTGTGATAAAATGTCACGATGTGCCTGAAGAATAAATAATACCTCCCATTTAAAGAACTCAACTCCAAGTCCAGGTCAAGAATAATAGTTTGCTTCTTTTTTTCTTTTTTTTTAGGACCAGCTGTGCTTCCATTTCACAACACCTTGTACCACAACATCCTGTTACTGCTATGCAGGTCAGCTATGACTTCCACTAAAGATACTTATTAACTGACTTGGGGATGTAAGATCAGTTCCAAACTAAAATTTCAGTTTGCAGAGCATCATACTAGAAGGTGAAAGAGAAGGTGTATTGTGTTATTTTAGCATTCAGTTTCTCGGGTAAAAGAACTGCAGACTGTAAGGACTAAAGAGTTGGCCATAAGAACAGGCAAACAGGAAGTGAGCAGCTAGTGGGATAATTTTATGTAACCCAGACCACAGGAAACAAATGTGTCTGGGGAGATGATGGCAAATAGTACGGATCAGACTGCCTTCCAGAACACCGAATAATTGTGAACTAGTTAATCAGAGACTGAATTTAGTTCGCAATTACCTGGTGAACAGTGGATGTGAATTCATACTGCTGTGACATGTTTAATTTTGAATGACTTGCGAAGGGTATAGACATACAACACTACAGAGTAAACATTGACAAATTAACTGAAAAATTAAAAAATTGTCATTGCCCAAGCTAGTGGGCAAAAAAGGTCTATATTTAAATCTCAAAGATATTTAAATATAGACCTTTTTTTCACATAGTGAAATTTCAAGTGGAGTAAGACTTGATCTTCAGGGACAAAAAAAGTATAATAAAATAATTTTACAAAACAAATGTGGCAAAAAACACCAATTATGTCAACTACTGCTTTTGTTTTTGTTTTTCAACAGTTCCACATTAGTGTTTCTGAATCCAACTAGACATACTATCAGGCTGGTTACTAACATATTTCCATCAAAGAGACAAAGCAGCTGGTTGTACATACTTCCACATGTTTGCTGTTCTCCATGGATTACAAACTCCAAGCTTCAAATCCCAAGCAAGATTCTTATTGTTTCTTTTAACAACAGGTTTCTTCCTGCCTCTTCTCAGAGTTTTGTAGAGTGCATCACTCACTGTTGTTCACAAATTAATGTTTTGATTTGGTCTGTCACTTTAGATTTCTCGCCACGTCTTGGTAGATTTTCAGTTGTTTTTTGGATGAAGGGATGGAAAGTTGTGGGAGAGATATTCCAATCTTGGGATTGTGTTTACGTTCCCCAGAACTTTCTACCTGATATGTTTGTTGAGTTTCTTGATCTTCATATTGCTGTCCGTTCACTAATGTTCTCAAATAAACCTTTCAAGCCTTCACAGAACATCTATTATTTTAAAAAAATAATACATTAATTAAAAAAAAAAAGCATAATAATCCTTGATTCTGGTTCAGTGTGAAAGATTTCAAGATGAATGAAAATGTTTGCAAAGCACAGCAAATGAAAGGGACAAGTGGAATTTAGAAGAAGAGATTTGACTTAAGTATACATAAATGACATGAAGTTTCCTGACATGGAGAACTGGACAAATTAAAGCTGGCAATAAGATCAGGCAAGAAGGAAGTGGGCAAGAGCTGTGGAATGACTGGCATCATTTTTATGTAACCCAGACCACAGGAAATAAATGTCTCCAGGGAGACGATAGTAAATACTGCAGAGCGAAATGCCCATAAACATTTATTCTTTTCTTGATTCACATGAACTATTGTATTTGTATGAGAAACAGACTGCAATGTAGCACTGTGACGGCTACTTCGACTACTGGGGGAAAGGAACACAAGTCACAGTGTCTTCTGGTAAGTTCTAACCTCACATCCTTTAAGATGACAAGATTTAATATCTATTTCTTAATTAATTATTTATCTTGGTTATTAGTTTTATTTACTATGAAAACCAATGTATGTCCATCAAAACCAAAACGTGTGGAAAATAGTGAGGTACTGGTGACAAAATATACATTTTTAGATGACACAGGATATTTTTGCACTAAAGTGTCATTGTAATTTGTCACCGTGCAACTACTTTGACTACTGGGGAAAAGGAACCACGGTTACCGTCACATCAGGTAAAATACAAAACTTATTATCGACATACTTTAATTGAATCAACTATATTCATTTTTTCTTAATTTTAGCCTGAAATGTGTCTATACATAACCTCTAAATTGAACTAAGACATTATTTTCATGCCTAATGGAAAGACACAAAGGTTAGTGTCAAAACTGGTTAAAATGAACAGTTTTTCTCTAACATTAAATATTGTAATTATTAAGTTGTTCTGTCGAATATGGTTGGGATCCCAGTGGCAGTGGAAAACTCTCGCTGCTTGTTTTTGTAACTTGGGTCTGTTAAGTTATCATACTGTGACAATGCTTTTGACTACTGGGGAAAAGGAACCACGGTAACCGTAACATCAGGTAAGTCGATCTTATTTGGTCACTGTAATGTTTAAATTGGACTATTAGAAGATTTTTAGCCATTTTTTTTAGATAGATTTTCCACAGACGATAATCTACTTATTTCAGGAAAACCCTTCATAATCTGTGGATTTATTTGATGCTCCGTCAAAGCTTTGGTGGAAATAATGTGTTTTAAACTTTCTGAGGCTTTATTAGTACTTAAGGTTTGTTTGATGAAGCTGTCTGGCAAGGTAAATCCTTGAACATGTTTTAGTATGGGACAGTTTAAGTATTGCTTTACTGTGACTACGCTTTTGACTACTGGGGAAAAGGAACGACGGTCACCGTCACTTCAGGTATGAAAAGCTTTTATTTCTAGTTTCGAACAATATTTGAAACATGTATAAAGTATATATTTTCAGTTTTATGGGGTTACTACAATTGGCACGTAAAAAAGACAACAGTATCTTTTTATCGGTGTACAAAATTGGCAAAATAAAATCTCGGGGTTGTTAAATTCATGTGGATTGATTACTCATTAGGCAGATTTATACTAAATGGGAAACAAGCATAGATATTATTCGGAATAGGTTTTTGTTGCAAGTTTGACCAAACTGTATTACTGTGACAACTGGGCTTTTGACTACTGGGGAGCAGGGACCACGGTAACAGTAACATCAGGTAAGATTTTAACCTCTTAAAAATCTTCCCTGTATTTTTACAGTTTATTTTTATTAAATTACTATGTATTATAGGTATCTGAATACTCAAACTTAACTGTACTTGGAGAATATTTACTGTAAAAAGGAATTACTCAGACCCATAATTGGCAAAACTGATAATTAGGGTTAATCGCTTTAGATTAGTTTAGATGTATTTTATAAAATAGTGAAGGTGGTGACATGTTAAAGAGTAAAAATGATCACCATTAGTCCATAAAGCTTTTCATACTGAGACTTGAGTTAGTTCATCACTGTGCTACGGTGCTTTTGACTACTGGGGGAAAGGGACTACAGTCACCGTCACTTCAGGTATGAAATAACATTTTTTTTAGTAGCAAAGGAAATTTTAAATTTAAAAAACTGTTTTTGTTGCTTTTTGTCATTCAACAGTAATGTTAAGGATTGTTAGTATAAAGTCGTGTGGCTTGTTCATTGGGTTCAAACAAAACATTCAGCTACAGATTAAAATGTTAAAATAATTTTAGAATTTTTTTATAATTGATTGCAAAATCACTTTTTCTAAAACCCAATGTGAACTTTAATTGCATAAAACTAGATATCCTGCAAAATTGAACATTGCTAAAACCGATAACCAACATTCTCCTGTGGCTTTTTAGAAAGTTTAATTGGATTTGAAAAAATCTTAAGAATATTTAGGGTTTAAAGAATTGGAGATTTTCCATCAGTATGTGGGCCTTTTTATGTACAAGGGTTAAGTATATTCATCACTGTGCTACGATGCTTTTGACTATTGGGGGAAAGGAACAACGGTCACCGTCACTTCAGGTATGAAATTAAATTGTTTCTAATTTGGCCATAATGTTTTAAATGAAAAAAAAAATAGTAGGTTGTAAATTAAGTTGGAACATAATTTTATGAACATGCTTGAATTCAAAATAATTTTTTAGACAAATTTTTAAATTCTATGTTCATGTGACAACAGGGATATCAGGGTTATTTTTTGAGAACTTTGGAAATATCCTTCCAAAGTTAACTTGAGATGTTCATTGTAGCATGTCAGTACCCTCAAGTATTGATATTGTTAAAATGTACGATATTTTCATTAATTTATATTGCTTGAATTGAGTTCAAAAAATAGTGGAGATTCTGAAGTGTTAAAGGCTTTGAAGTTCACAATCGGTAAATCAACCTTTTTAAACTAAGAGTTAAGCAGATTAATCACTGTGTTACTACGAAGCTTTTGACTATTGGGGGAAAGGGACAATGGTCACCGTCACTTCAGGTATGAAATGTTTTTTTGTTTTTCTAATTGTCAAAGGTAATTGTAGTTACTGGATTATATTTTGCCGTATTCCGTCACACGACGGATAGATTTGAAAATTAACCACAAAAAAAGAGAATGAAAATGCGACTTCTAAATTATCTTAGGACATAAATCAGTGAACAAGTTTACAGAAATATGATTTTGATTTTAGACTTTTTTATTAAATACAATTTAACAATTCTAAATTTCATGTTTTAATTGATGTCTCAAACTGAACTGTGTTTGGATGGTATTTATTGTAGTAAGTGAATACCATAAAATTATTCCTTGAACTGTCAAAATGAATTGCATAGAATCTATACTGGGCAGCCTTTGCAGAGTTTACAAAATAAAACTGTGAGTATTTGAGATTTTCATGATCATCATAAGTTCAAATAGACTTTTTTCAAAAGTGACAAGTTGCCTGTTGAATCGTGGGTAAGAGATACATTTTTACAATTGTAAGTCAGGTGAAATTTGAATTGTTTAAAATCTGCAAACACTTTGGTTGTTTTTCTTGAAATTAACATGAGCATGTTCTTTGGTTGCTTATTCGGATTTTATGAAATGATGTGATAAATTAAATCTTGAATATCTTACAATGTTGTTTTTGATTTATGAAGAAAATGTGTATTACTAAGTTTCTTCAGGTAAGGTTGGTATACCTATATTTATGTTATCTGTTAAATGAGATAACATTTTAAATTAGGTTTTGCATGGATGTCTCATAAGTAAAGTTTGTGGCTTTGTATGGACTGACATCTTTCAATGAAATGTGTAACTGAAGTTTTTAATATTGGCTTTCAAAGCAAGAAAAGACAGATTGAGCCCTCTGAATATCTGTTTTTTGTAGGTCTGAAGGAAAATTGTTATGTTATTTCATTTATATATTGTTTTTAACGTGCTCTTTTTTTTCTTTTTTTTTGTCATTTTCAGCCACTCAGACTGCTCCCACTCTGTTTCCTCTGGTTCCATGTGGTTCTGGTGGTAGTGACATGGTCAGCCTTGGCTGTCTTGCCACCGGTTTCAACCCCTCTTCCATCACCTTCTCGTGGGAACAAGGCAGTACTTCTTTGAACAACTTCATCCAGTACCCTTCAATCCAGAAAGGCAATGAATACATGGGAATCAGTCAGGTTCAAGTCAGAAGACAGGACTGGGACGCAAGAAAATCCTTCAAATGCATTGCAAATCACGCTGCAGGAGAACGACGTGTTTCATTCACCCCACCACCGCCACCACCACGTAAGATTAATGCAAAGTTATAAATCTTTACTTTTTAGTATTTTTTTTTAAATTGCATTTAGTTGTCTTATATGCTATAGTTCAAATTTATTAAATTCAAAATTATATTTATTATTTCCTAAAATTGTATAACCTTGTAACTGGTGTTTTACTAGTTATTGTGGACCTTTAAATAGAATTATTTGCATTAATTTAAAGAACCACTCATGTCAGAACTGATGGGAGTTCTGAGTTATGTAAAACAAAAAGAAAAAAGAAAAAAAAATAACAGCTGAAGTTTCTGGTGAAGGTATATTTAATTATGTTCTTAATAATTGGAAATCACTCTTGGTTTTAAATTCATAACGAGTTTCATTTTAAAATTGCTTAAATGGGGCATATTATTTATATCTTTATTGATGTCTAGTAGGATTTACCAGGTGGAACAAGAGGGTAAATTCAATAGTATTTTCAGCATCTGACTTAGTTGGTTTTCCTCCTCACTAATACCTTTTCTCTTAATTTCATAGACTACTTCTGCATCTTCTGTTGTTGTTTTTTTTTGTGCCTGAACAATCCTTCTTGTTTCCTGACTTCTGCCTGTGTCTGTTTTTCTGTTTGTTGATTAATAACCTCGTTGTAAACCCTATAACTCTGTGCTTGCCAGTCAATGTATATGCAGAAGTGAGTGTTAGTTCTTTGACGTTCTTTAATGCCAATTTTGGATAGATGCATTTCCCTCTTGAATGGCATAGAACAACTTACTGCTGTGCTCATAGAACGAATGTCTTAAATACATGAGTTTGATTATGTTGTTGGAACCAGTTAAAGATACATCAGACCTGACCACATGAACCAAGCCTCATGTTGTTTTCCAGGTCTTCTGCATATATATAGATCTTGTCCTTGCTTCTGCAAACATATATGTGTATCTGTTTGTCTTTCAGCCAAGGTTTATGAGCTTCCGACTGTTAAAGTGTGTTCCTCCGTTGATGAGGGGAAAGAGGAGGCTTACTTCTCCTGCTTTGCCAAAGATTTTGCTCCAAATAAATATGAGATCACATGGCTGAAAGATGATCAAGTAATCACCGGGGCAGTAGATAAGGTCGTCACATCGTCTCAGGGAAGAAATGACACGAATGGAACCATCCTGTACAGTGTTGCAAGTCTCCTCACACTGCCGTCCAGGGAAGTGCCTGAAGGCGCAAAATTAACATGCTTATTTAAGGGAATAGGTCAAGACGACATAACTCCAGTCTATACCAATTCTACTGTGTCCCACAAGCGGTGTTCAGCTGGTGAGTACGATGGTAGTTTTTTCATTATACCTAATCACCAAATTGATGTTTCTAGTCTGTTTAATTTGTTTTTGTCTTTATTTTTTTAGTCACTGAAGGGTGTAGCGAAGATATGGATATAAGGATCATACCCCCCACAAACAAGGACATCTTTTTGGATGGAAAAGGAACCCTGATATGTGAAGTCACCGAAAAAAAAGCGGGATTTGAGAAGGTCGTCTGGTTGGACGAGGACGACACGGAAGTGGTATCCACACAGGAGAATAGAGGATCCAATGTACATCTAGCTAAAATTGAGATCACCTTTGATGAATGGAGCAAGGGGCTCACGCGTGTCTGTGAAGTCCACAGCACTGAGTGGATTGATCCAGTGAAGAAAGAGTACAAAAGGAGCAACGGTAAGAAAACTGTTCAGAATTCGTCTTTATTTCTTCTTCTCATGACAGAAAACACATTGTGAGGGACATCTTCCCGTGAACAATAGACGTTTCCGTCAAATTGTGTGCTAGTTTATCTGTGACCCTAACTGTTCTCTCATGCTTACAGGAGGAGCTTCTAAGCGTCCATCAGTGTTTATGTTGCCTCCCTTAGAGCAAACTAGAGAAAAAACAGTGGTTCTGACTTGCTATGTGAAAGACTTCTCTCCTCGGGAGATTTATGTGGACTGGCTTGTCGATGATGAAAAGGCAGGCACAAAATATCAGTTCAGTACCACAGAACCCGTGGAAAACAATGGATTCTTCTCCGTTTACAGCCAGTTGATCCTCACACAAGAACAATGGAATGAGAAAGATGTGGTGTATAGCTGTGCTGTTCATCACGAGTCTGTGGCAAAGTCAAGCAAATCGATTGTCAGATCCATTGGATCCAGAACCTTTGAAAAAACCAATGTGGTCAACCTTAACATGAACGTCCCTGAAACGTGCAAGGCCCAGTAGATGTGTCTATGCGTCTTGTTTTTCTTTTTTTTTTTCCCTTCTCGTTTGATGTCTGTTGCTTGTGATTTTTAAATTGTTTGTTTGTTTTTAGTGCAAATTTAAAATGAAAATAAAAAAAAAAAATACTCGCCGACTGTGTTGATGTTTGTCGCTTGCACTTTGTGTGAACTTGATCTGGTGTCGAAACTGAATGTTCATGTCACGTTTTACGTGAGTTTTGTCCTCATGCAACCCTAATAACACTTCATTTGAGTTCTACATATTTATACTTCAAATAGTTGTGCAATAATAATATAGAAGGATTTCAAATGCCATAGTACTTACAAGAATACTATCACCTCAGTAACATCAGTTATTGAACTTAGATTTTCTCATTTCATTTGCAAAAGTAGAGCTGACTGTGTTTCTGTGGTGTGTCTTTATGTGACTGTTTCATCTACTGGGTTTTGCACCCCCAAAAAAGTCTTGATGACTCTTAAACTCTGTTAAGGTCTTTCACAAGCAAGTCAGTATCATAAGTAATAAGTGATCAGATTACTGTAGCATTTTTCAAATGGCTAAAGACACAGAAAACTAGAAACAATTGAAAGGAACAGAAAAAAGCATGATTATAACCTATGTTTTCTGGAGTAAAAGAAAATATGGATCATTATCTCACACTACTGAAAAATACACTAATTTCAAACAGCAGTACTACCAGACCTCCTGATTGACTCAAGTAGAATCACCACAGAAGAAGATGACATGACTAACACGGCAATCACCTTCATCCTTCTCTTCCTCCTCACTCTGGTCTTCTCCATCGGGACCACTGCATTTAAGGTAACGCAACAAATTGAAGTAGGCACAAATGTGGAATTACTGACATTAGAAACTTAAAACCAAATGTGTATTTGCAAAATGACAAACACTCCACTACAGTGGATATGAGCAAAGGCTTTGGAGGAGAAAGTAGGCACACCCTTGAATAACATTTTTACAACTGTAATGTATTTATGATGCAGTTAAATCTAAAACAAGGCATTTTTTGTCATTTTCCTTTGTACTAAATTACATACATTCAACAACATAATGTTAAAACGCAATTTTTTTAATCTAATTTAGAGTTCCTTGTGTCTTCTAGAGTTATAAAAACATAATTCATATTTTCATGCCTGACAATCATTTTGTAAAACAGTTTCATACCTAGTAGTTCTTTCTTTAACCATTTTTCCTACTTATGGCTTTTTTTAGTTGCAATGCTAAATACTTCAGTTGTTTTAAATGAATATTGAAATTTACCAGAAGAGTATATGTATGTTATGTATGTTTATTAACCTTAATGGTGTTCTTCATAGTTAAATTGCACATTTTATTATAATCGGATTAGGAATTGGGCATAAATTGACGTATCAAAAATACTTCTTTGGCCTAAAAATTTGAGCAAGATGAAAAGCATGTTGAACTGTTATGTAACTCTGAGATTGTTCTCAAATGTAAAGTACTTTATGTAAAAAGTACATAAAGTAATAATAATAATAATAATAATAATTTTATTATTATTAATATTAATAAAAGCCTATATTAATATTATAGGAGACAATTGGGCTTTTCAGAGAAACAATTTCTCCAACAGCTGGTGTTTCTAAAGTGCAACATCAAAACAGGTGAAATAAAGGATCTACATAGAAATTTCCAAAATAAAATTGTTTTCCATAATGCAGAAAATGTAATTCTCTATTGAAATATGCAATATTTTGTCAGAGAGTCCTTCAAAGTCAAACATTTCAGCTCCTTTTCATTGCACTGGTTCACAATAATTGCTATTCTAGTTTATAGAGTTTATAGATTCTAGAAATTACTCTAAAATGGACACTTCAACACTTTGGTGGAATCACTTTTAAGTATGTCAAACCTTTTTTTTTCATTTCAGGTTCTAAAATTAATAACAAAGTTAAATTAAAACAGAGAGAAAATTAATTAGCTGATAAACCTGTTAATTTGTGATGACTTAAAGAATACATTGCTTTAATGAATAACGTCAGTGACCAATGAGGCAGAAATCCACCAGCTATTTATTTATATAACTTAGTGTATTGTTGCTAATAAAAAAAAAAACTTTATATTTCCTGCTAATATCTTGTCATGTGAAATATTTATAGTGCCATGAAAATAAGGATTTCAAGCTTTCCACAGCAGACTAACAATTGTAGAATAAAAATGACAATAAAATTAGCTCATTCTTTTATTAATTTTATTTTGCCAAAATAATACTTATAATTAAATGATCAAAAAAATCTACCTCAATTAATTTTATATATTGTTAATCTAAGTACTTTAACATTCTAAAAACAACACAATATTTTCACACTGCACAATCATAATAACAAAAGGTGTCTTAAAAAGAAAACAATTAGCAATCTTTGGTGTTTTAGTACGAAAATAATATTAGCTAAATGCATTAAAAATGTTCAGCTTAAAAATTAAATTACATGAAGAGAGCTTTTGTAAATTATCCAGATATTTTATGAAAGGTGTAATATGTTGTTTTATTTAAAAATGAATAAAAGTAATATTTTTTTCATTTTTATTATTAATGTGTAAAATGTCTTCTGAAAGCACTTTATGATATAATTTATCTGTTACAAAGATAATTAGCACTTTTGATCTGAATTAGCTTTGCATTGCTTGCAATAGAGTGTCCATATATAACAAAACAGCTCAGCAGAGCATTATTACATTCATTAAGTCCATAAATGTTGATAAATAATATCAGCAACACAATGATATAACACTGTTTTTAATGCATGTTTTTCTTTTTCCTTTTTTCTTTACAGGTCAAATGAAACCAGAAGTACATAAAAAGGACATTTGATAGATTAAAAAAAAAAATACAAAAACATCTTTTTTTCTGAAATTTTCTTATACTTTTTATATCATGTAAGTAATTGCAAATGATATTTGTCGATCCTTCCAAATCTCAAAGCTTCAAATCATTTTGCGATGCAGTTTTGAAAGAGGAGAACTGCTTTACTCTTTTTATTTCTTTACAATATTTTAACACTGTTCTCAGTTGTGTATTTTTTGCTTGACATTCTTGTTCTCATCACACCACCAGCACCTGGAATCAATGACCCATGTTCAACTCTGCATGTAAATTAGCACTTTTCGCCTCATGGTTACTTTTTTCGGTCTGTTATTACTGGACTTGAAAACTAAAATCTTTGGCAAAGTAACGAGAGATTGTCTGTGTGATGTCTTATGTAAAGCAACCTGAGATATTTAGATGTGTTCTCTGTTTCTCTTACTGGCATAACTGCACCTCACACCTGCTGTCTGTGCTGCTCTGTTGCTCTCTGCTCTGTTTCACTTCTGCTTTTCGGTCCCGTTTTGGACCTGGGTGTTACACAAGCCTTCCGCTCGTTGCATGCCCTGGTCGCTCTGCTCTGTCAAGCTCAACATCTGTTCAACAGACTTTTAAAACTATTTTTTGCTACTTTTATTTTATTTTTTTTTGTTGTATAATGTGGGATATAAAACTCTGCCATCTAATGTAAATAAAAGCAAACTGCACCTGAAATTCAGAGTTGGTTATTAGTTAAAGTTGGTTGTTAGTTAAAGACCACAGCATGAAGGTATGTATGGATTAACTTTAATCAGATTTCATCTTTATAGAACCCCTGCTTAGCTTTGTAATGTCATGCAATCTCCTCTCTTCCACAGCTGCCCGGAGTAATCCCCCAAACATCACCTTGTACCCTGTTTGGGATGGAGAACTCAATATTTCTAATGTCAGACTTGTCTGCGCTTTGAGCGACTACTTTCCCAAGGACCTAACAGTGGAGTGGTACAAGGAGAACCAGCTTCTATCAAGCAAGCAAGATGTGAGAAATTTTATAAGCGCAAATGAGGAGGACAAAACCTACACTCAAACCACTGAGATTATTCCAGACAAGGAAGCATGGATGAAAGGATCAACATTTAAGTGCAAGTCTATTCACAAAGCCAAAAATTCAACAGAAACAATAAACATCTGTCAGAGTAAGTCTCTACAGGCATTGTCACAAACCAAATAGTAAATGGGATAAAATTAGTCCATATATATTGAAGTGTTGTTTTTTTTTTGTCGTTGTTGTTGCAGTCTATGGAAAATACAAGCCTCCCATTAATATGGAGATCCCAAATTTCATGAAAGTGACGACAGAGTCTGAAGTGGAAGCAAAGTGTTCCATGACCACCGTGCTTAATCCCAATCTGACCTGGGAAATGGACGGGGTTCCAGTGCAGCATACAAGCCTAACAAGAAATGACATGTTTGTAAGCACTACACTGAAGGTTTCATCGGAGATATGGGCAAAAACGAAAACAATTCAGTGTAAAGCTGAACATCTTTGCTTCTCAAATACGAAGGCCGTTAATATTTCAGGTAAAATGACACGGTAATACGAATACTAAAGGACTGTCTTCAAAGTTATAAAGCATGACACGATCTCTAAAATGTGCTGTAACATTTTTCAGTTTTACGTTGTGTTATATAGTTATATAGTTTCGGTGACACTGTATGTCACCATACTTTTATTTTTTACCTGTTATGATCCAGGGCCTCCAGTTACACGTCCACGGGTGGAGATCAGAAGATCCTTCTCAGAGCTGCTGAAGGAACAAAGTGCCGTCTTCCAGTGTGATGTCTCACAGCTCTCCCCGCAGGACCTCTATGTCACATTTCAAGTGAACGGAGCTGATGCTTCGCAAAAATATTATATTAATCTTCCTGAAGGATCCGGCCCTCATTCAGTCAGTAGAAGTTTCTCTGTTCCTAGAAACTCCTGGAAAAGTGACACAAATGTCTCGTGCACAGTGACCCAAGGCTACTCCAACAGTCCCTTCAAGTCAAATTTGATGAGCAGAATTTTTGGTGAGAATTGTTTGCATCTTCTTGGAAAACCCATTGCTACCTAGTGCTCATTTTTTTTATCTATTTTTTTTTAATCTGTTTAAATTTCTTTTGTTTACTTTAGTGGAGCCCACAGTGGAAATTCATCTTGCTCCCAGTGAAGGATTTGAGCAACAAACACTAGTGTGTTCTGGACGCGGCTTCGACCCACAAATCAAATGGTTTAACGGGTCAAAGGAAATAAACCCATCAAATCCAGACTTCAGTATGAATAACAACGGTCTTGCTGCTGTGATGAGTCAACTGCATGTTGATCATGCCGAGTGGAAAAGAGGAATGGTATTTACATGTGAAGTGTCTGACAGTTCTCTAAAGAAAAATGTCGAAAAGGATATCAGTGTCTGTTCAGGTAAAATTCTAATTAAATCTGTCCATGTAGTTTTCTGGTTTTAAATATGGATCACCTGCTTTATCAAGGATTTATTTTCTCTCTTAGTTACGCCAAAATCTTCTCATATGGTCGCCGTCTATATTCAGAGACCTAAACTGGAGGAACTCCAAAAGGGGGGACGGGTGACTGTTACATGTCTTTTTGTTGGGACTAGTCTTTGTGATTTCTCCATAATCTGGAAAGTTGGAGATCACCAAGCTTCCCCAAGTAATATCAATATGGAAAAACCTGTGAGTCACAACAACGGAACGGAAACTTTACACAGCTCCCTCTATGTGTCAGCAGAGGACTGGCACTCAAATAAGCAAGTGTCTTGTGAGGGAAAACATCTGTGTTCCACCAAAAGCTATATAGACTATATCAGCAAAAGTACAGGTATTGCAAGCACTCTGAGGACTATTTACAAATGTTATCTTAAATATTATTTAACATTTCTTTCCTTCTGTTTTGTGTTGGTGTTTCCAGATCTGTATCAGCCAGTTCTGAGGATAGTGGAGCCAACTTTTGATGAGCTGTATACATCTGACAGCGTCACGCTTACTTGCTTAGTTTCAGCATTTTTTCCATCTGACATCATTGTTCAGTGGACAGAAAATGGCCAACAACTCCCAGCATCTCGCTATATTGACAGTCCTTCTTGGAAGGAACCGGGAACACGCTATTTTTCAATGAGGAGCAGACTAAATGTAACTAAGGCTGAGAACAATAACTCAACTTACTCTTGTGTCGTCAGACATGAATCCTCTGAGACTCCATTTGAAACCAGCATAAGTGACGTGTTTGGTAAGCTAACGATCAGTTTTCAGAAATCGCATTTTCTTCTACAGTACACTCTGAACAAATAACTTATTTCCTCAGCCACTGTGAGGTACACCAAACCCTCAGCCGTCTTGCTCCGGGGAGAGAACGAGCTCATGTGTCTGGTCTCGGGCTTCAACCCAAAATCCATCAATATCACTTGGCTCCGCAGTGAAACCACAGAGCTGTCGGACTACAACACAACCGAGCCCTACATAGGGCCAGATAGGAAATTTAACATTCTTAGCCGCCTTCGCCTTGCGCCAATTGACACCTTACCTGGCGTGGTTATCACCTGTCGGGTGACACATGAAGGCGCCACCGTCTCAGTGAACATGTCTGAACCAGGTATGCGAACTACATTATTCTTGAGTGTTAAAGAGTTTGTGTTTAACACTGTGAGTCAGATTTATTTTTAATTAACTCTTTATTTCCACTAAAGTCATCATAAGCTTATTACCAGTGAATCTCTACATTTTCTACAGACACGCTGGAGAACTGTAGCTTCTTTGATGCTATCAAAGACATTGATGTGAGTCAAGATACAATGAAGGAAACCTGGACTATGGCACTAACTTTCCTCTGCTTTTTCCTCTTCACCATCATATTTTCTCTTGTTGTCCTCATCATTAAGGTAAGAATCAGCTATAGTGTTGCTGCAGGTACTTCACTGAGTACAATTTTGAGTTAGAATGTTAATCACTGTCATGTTGACACATTTTCTTCTCTTCTACTTTCAGACAAAATAGTGACAATCAGAAGACATTTTACATTTTTTTTCAGTTTGGTGTGCATAGAGTGGCTCATTATTTTTTTAATTTTGCTTTTTTTCTTTTGTGTTCTTTGTTCTAGTTTATAGCAAATATTTTTGGAGAGTTATCGTGTTTCTCTTCTGTATTTGGTGTGAGATGTAAATGCTGTTAAGATAAATAAAATTAATGATACTACCGTGTGCTATATTTTATCAATGTTTTCTGTACCTGAACAAATTGTCCACAAGATGGAGACAAAGTTCTATGTTGAGCTTTGCTCGTTTCAACTTCCAACACAGAAATTATGCAGTTTTAAATCCGAGATTTTTTTTTTTTTTTTTAGTTTTTTTTTTTCTTTTCTTTTTTTTTTGCATCGTTACGAGGAAGCAAAATAACAATTGTGACTTTATCAAAAAACTAAAACAAATGTTTTGTTTTAATTTACAGATGCACAAGTTGGACTGTGTGCATATTTCATTTGAGTTTCCACTTTAGGCTTGTGTTTGCCTTTTGTGCACCTTGTGGGTTCATTGGAATCTATTTCTCGGAGGGATTACACCAGGAACACAAAGGTTTACTATTGGCTGCTGTACCGATCTGGCAGAGTTTGTGTCCTCGATTGGCTGTGGACCCCGTGGCAGACGGCCCATATCTGTGACGCTGTTGCTGGGAGGGAGTCGCAGTGTGCGGCTGCCAGTCTTGTGTCAAGGGGCCAACAGAAAAGAATCATGGAAGCATTTCCCTGTAATTGCATTATTTATCTCATCTCCATTTCTTCCAAAGTATCAGACGAGGCTCGATCCCTTTGTACTTTCATGAAAACAAAGTTTAAGCTGCAGGCAAACATCTTTTCACGGATGCAACAGTCAAACATGTACGGAGAATGTTACCTGAAAGTCATGTAGCACCTTGGAAAAAAACGGAATATGTTTAACATGTTCAGATTTCTCACACATCCTTGTTAACGTCAGATGATGTCATAGTCTGAACTACAGATGAGCAAAAACAGTTAAATGTATGTCCATTTTACCCCAGTGCATTCATGATTAAACAAATTAACGCCATCATTGCTATATTTAAGCTTACTTTGATCAAGCCTAGAGTGAAATGGTAGAGCATCGACTATTACAGATACAACTGCCTTAAAGAAAAGCAAGAAAAGAGTCTAAATGTTCTTAATGGTGTTATTTTTGTAATGGCATAATTTGTCCTGCTTCAAAAGAAGCTGTTTACGAAAAGTCACTTGGACTGACAGTTCATCTAAGGACCTGTACTTAAACTTAATTGTAACAGTGTCACCTAGTGGTTGTAACATTTATTACAGGTTTATGGGAAGCAGAGTGAGAAAGTCAACGATTACTTATGAATAATTGACCGCAGGGAGGAAACAAAATGTGAAAAGAAAGTCTTAAAAAATATATTTGACTTCATTACATTTAGCCACAATCTTTTTCTAAGCTGAAAACCAATAGACAGTGTTGCTTTGATTAATAACTATAAAAACCCGATCACTGCAACAAACAAGACACCAGTTCCACCAGAATTACTTCCGTCTTAAATTCAATAACAAAACTCGTAGGAGTCCTATTGCCTTATAAATATTAGGAGCATAATCATGTCATCTTTAAGGCCTAAAGAGAATAACATCTAATTCATTAACTTATAGGCAAACAATGCAAAATTGTTTATTTTCCAGTAAAGAATTGTAATTGCACATTAAAACAAATGTAGCGATTCATAAGCAAATATAAGAAAAATACCTACTATTTTTTCCACTGTATTTTAAAGTTCTCAGTTTATCACTGAAGTAAAGTTTGTGAATGTAATAAAATTTTACATTAAATATATAGTAAAAGCATGCAACAAAATGTATTTCCTAAAATCATTTTGTTCCTGAAAAATAGTAAATATAGATTTTAAGCAGATGAATTTAAACTCCTGTTGTGTCTTGGTTAACCTGCACAGCTGCTACTGAGCTGCAGACCAATCATCATTTCTTCAGCAGTACTCATCCCACTCAGGGAATTTGATTTTTAATTTATGAAAAAAACAAGTTGTTGTGTTTTATTTCATTAAAGAATAAAAGGAGATAAAGACCTGATGTATTTGATGCACGCGGCTTCGGTTTTATTACAACTTTCACATTTATACAAATCAATGTTGAAACTTTTTAATATATAAATTGGCCACCTTTGGGTGATCTAAATCGCAGTGTGCACATTTTAGGCTACTGCTTGTGCTCCAAGTTTAGATTTGAGCTCCAAATGGCTTGGGCCCAACCTTCCTCTAGCAGATGAGCTTCTACAGCTGCATCTTCATTTCATTCACAGCCACTCACGACCAGCCCAGATCCTGTGTGGAGACACCTGGTGGAAACATCAGTCTAGGAGCACCCTGTGTTCACTGGGCTCTAGTAAATCAATAGGCTCACCCGCTGCAAGTGTTGCACAAAGACTGGGGAGGAGGTCATTTACATGCACACATGGAAATCTGTTTTGAGCTTTTCAGCTGAAAAGAACGGCCAAATTTAAAACACTTGCTCTTCTCCATCAGAGGAGTTGTTGGAAAATTGCATCAATCAAGGAGCAGTTCAGTTCCCGTGATAAACATGTGCTTCAAAGAACCAATCAAAGTCTCTTTGAGATCAAAGATTTTGGATATATATCTTACTGAGGCTTGTCAGAAAGGGTTTCCTTCTTTGTTAAATCCAGTTCCACATGAGTCACACCCCCCAGTTTCTGCGTTGCCATTTTTCTGTATTCAAATTTAAGCAACGGAAACGGTCCCTTTTAATTGAGATGGAATTTGAAATAGTAAAGAAATTCAACATTTAAAAAAGCAAATCCTAACTGAAATTATTAGTCAGCATACAAAAGGAAGGCAGTACATTTCTCGTTTGTCCTTGGAGAAACAGTCGGATGCTGCCAGACTGTTCACAGAACATTTTGAATGCTATCATTTTGCAGCCACTGCACAATTTTCCACTACTTAATGTTTCTCTATCACACAAATTTTAACATGATATACCAAAACGTGAGGTTATGATGGGACAAAATGTTGAAAAAAATCTAACTATGCATAGAAGGATGCTGCTTCTCCATGTATGGTTTTAAATCTAAGGATCCAGAGTAGACTTGAACTAGAAAACCTAAGTGGTGTGGACGGCTGATACAACAGCAACAAAGCTGTAATGTATTTTGGTGCTAAGGTGTAAACTAACAAAAGTATTTTAAAGTCTATTCTCTGAGCTACAGGAAGTCAAGGGAAGGACTTTCAAACCAGGGTGATGTGTTCTATTTTTCGAGTTTTAGTGAGAGAGTAAGCAGCTGCATAAGTGTGACTTTTTTGGCAGACCTGTGACGACGCTGCTGCAAAAATCAATTTGGCTGAAGATAAATGTATGAGTTTCTCAAGATCCTGAAAACATTCTTCAGGTGATGGAAGGTCGAGTTTAATATTGTCTTTGTGTCTCTCTTAAGGTTCAGGTCTGAGTCCATCACTACTACATTTTCTAGCTGTAATAGCTGAAGCTGGGCAGTGACTCTTATGTGCAGATAACTTCAATTTAGTTTCTTTTCAGCTAAAATAAAAGTAATTGCACATCCATGAAAGAAGTTCTGTTCTTTAAGTAAGATCAAGTCAAGTACTGTCCTTAAAAGTGGCTTATTTATCTGTGATTTGTACCCACAACAAGTTTCATATTGTTTTATGTGCATGAGAAGTCAATGGAGAGTTGGAGCCTGGTATGTTAAGCAGGGACCTCCTGCTTGCATCTAAGAAAAAGAACATCAAGTTATTGCTCACACCCTGTTTAGTCTGGTTTATTTGAACACTAGTATGTTTGCCTAAACAGTCTGGTTTGTTTGGGGAGGTGTGAATGTGCAATCAAACTCTGCTGCTGCAGACCAAAAAAGCAGACTCTGGTCCGGCTAAACACCTAAACCTTGTTTCAAATGAAGCGAACTCCGGCATGCTTTGAAGGAATATGTGAATTCCAAGTGGAATGGAGACCAGAAAGTGAAATGCAACCAAAAACAAATGTGCTAATCAAGTGCAAGAGTGAGAGATGGCTCGCGGTCTTTTGCCAAGGACAAAGGAGAAATCCTACAGCTGCTAAAATCTGACACCACTCCATTTTTGTTTACATTTGGTGAAGAAATGAGATATGCTCAGTATGTTCTTCAGAGGTTTTCGTGTAGTTTCCTTCGGTGGTTTTTGGTGGAGTGTCACCACAGGCAAGGGGTGGGAACAGATTTTTCAAACGGTTTGGTTTGTTTGACACAATAGAGTGTGAAAGCGAACTGCACCAGCAGAAAATGTAACGAATACTGCAATTTCCATCCACAATCAAACAGTCTACCAGACTATCGGGTGTGACAACAACCTTAGAGTGAATCACAGATTACCATGACTTTTCTTTTCTTTTCTTTTTTTTTTTAGCTGGAGAAATCCAGTCTTCACAAACAGTTGCGTAGTACAACTTGAGGGCAGCAAAAAAAATAAAAAAAGGGGCTTGCCCAGGATGCTGTTAATGCAAGAACCGCCACTGTGATGCAGCATGAATTAAAACCTATCACAATAAATAACCATATAAGACAGATCCACACATTAAGGTCACAATATATAAGAAAATACAACAAAAATGGCTTTAGAGGTTTCTTGCCCAACTTTTTTTTTTTTTTTTTTCAGAAGGTTTGACGCTAATTCAAATGCGTGCCCAGAATTTAATCGAGCTGAAATGAGTACAGCCAGTCGGCCTACTTTCCCCGGGTTTCTCCACTGACAGGCGGGGAGCAGCAGGAAAACTGAGAGACTAGTCTCTCTCGATGCAGCCCCGCTGCTGTGCCAATGCGCAAACACTCTCCGCCGTTCAGGGATAGGTCTCCCCCCAAAATGAGGCTGCGCTCGAAACGATCATGCGATTGAGTGACGAGCGCGTCATGCTTGTCTTCCTCCTCCTCTGCTCTGTGCGATCAGTGGCTCTGTGTTCCGCAATCCCCCGGGATACTGTACCGCCCTCGATGGCTCTGCTATCGCCGTTCCGTTCGCACTGAATGGCCGGCCGGATCGAGGAAAAACGGGGGGAGAGAGCGCCGCGTCTCCTCCTTTAGACCAACGCTCTGCATCAGCTTCCCAGTGAGGGGGTGAGTGTCTTGCTTTTTTTTTTTTTTTTTTTTTTTTTTTTTCCTGTGGTGGGGGGGGGGTTGA
>NW_015113035.1:116146-116456 GCF_001443285.1 Poecilia latipinna
TTTTTGCTTAGCTGTGGGGTAGTTAGGGTGGGTAGGCGTGCCAAATTTTGGGGGCGCCTGATGATGATCCGGCGGCGGCGGCGGAAGTGGGGATCAAATCGGTCTAGCAGATGCGGGACGATTAAAGTTTTTGGGTTAACCACGCGAGCGAAATGGATCCAGGTTGGCGCAGCTTAAACTTTCATCCCTATCTTTTTCTCAGATCTGGATTTTAATGATGTTTAACATATTTATTCCGTAGGTCTCAATAAACTTGCAAGAAAGCAAGCAGTCTCTCAATGTCTATCTTTTTTTTTTTTTTTTTTTTTTT
>NW_015113035.1:116748-153882 GCF_001443285.1 Poecilia latipinna
AAACAGTCTCTCCAAGTTTTTTTTTTTTTTTTTTTTTTTTTTTTTTTTGGCCCGGCAGCCTCTTGCGATAGCCGGTTTCGAAGAATTGTGCCTTGTTGTGCTCCCACCGACCCCCCCTCTGCTCCGTGCCGCACTGGTTCCGTCTGGCTCGCCCTCAGCTGCTGCGTGTCCTGGGATGACCTGTTGATGTCGGTAGAATGGAGAATGGCAGAGGGGGAGCCGATTTCCCCCATCACCAAAATATTCAAATAAGCTAAAAAGAAGACAAAATTGGGGTCTCCGACAGCTGGGGCCTTAGCACGTCCCCAAGCCCCGTCCTCTCGGGAAGTAAGTGTTGCTTTTGTTTACGTTTTTAGCGCGGAAATGCCTCGACATTGTGCAGCCGGGATGAGAGCAGCCGGCGAGGTGGGATGGTGAGCCCAAAATATTTAACAGTGGCGTTAGCTTAGCCGTTAGCCTCCTCCCCATAGGCCTGCTGCGGATGGGAGAGGGCATGGAGCATTTAGAGTCTGTTAAAGGGGATTAATTACCACCGACTTGTCTGCTTAGAACCCAAACAACGTGGGCCGGGTTTTGCTGCCTCACGTCCCAATCAACCTTTTACAGACTGGATTCTGTATCACTTCTTCATCACAGTCTGACATCTTTGGCAGTTTTAACATCTTCACAGAGAGGCATGCATGAGCAGAGATTCAGAAAGGAGAAGCTTTGGGTATATGTGTGCTACTTTGATATGACTAATCACAAATCAGTCCTGTAGCTGTATATGTCTTGACATGAGAGGAGCAGCACAGGTATGCAGGCATGGACACATGCAAACCAGGAAATGCCTCCACAGAGGGAGTGAACTGGGTGCCAGGTGTACCTGTGACTTTCCATGAATCATCCATGTTGCTGTGTCAAAACTTGTGCTGTCTGCAGATGTAGAGGTAGATTAACTGCATTGTTGTATGTTGTCACATGATCTTTTTTTATTTGTACAGAATAGCTTATTTTTAATCATCTGGTGTTCTTTTCCTTGTTTTATTATTATTATTATTATTATTATTATTATTATTATTATTTATTCCTTGTGGGCACCAGATGAGTTTGCCTTTTGGTACTTGAGCTGTTATTCAATCCCCTCTCCTCCATACCCAAAGACAAAACATGTTGTACTGGTGTATTTGAATCACATATCACGGGAGCAGACTATGTGTTATTGTACAAGGTTACTTCAAACCGTCTATTCTCAAAGCAGGTACGAAATGTCCTCTGGTGGTACAAATTAATGTTGGTTGGTAGAAAAGTGACCAAAATTCTAAATGTATTCAATGGTGGGAAAATGATAAGCCCCTTAATGAGTTTCTTAAAATATTTTTTGGGCCAGTTTCCAACTTACTCATGGTTATTGTTGCTCCCTAATTTTGCTTCATATCCCTAAATAAATCACTGCACACATATGTACTTGAACCAGTTTAAGCCTTAAGTTTTATTTATGTATTTTTTAAGAATTCTACAGTCACAAAATTGCTCAAATCTCACATTTCAACATTTATCCAAATATTTTAACTTTTATATTAACT
This sequence comes from Poecilia latipinna, assembly GCF_001443285.1. Classification (NCBI taxonomy): domain Eukaryota; kingdom Metazoa; phylum Chordata; class Actinopteri; order Cyprinodontiformes; family Poeciliidae; genus Poecilia; species Poecilia latipinna. Next base: position 118,314 of record NW_015113035.1, read on the forward strand.
TTTCTGATCCCCGAAAATACAATTTAATTTGATCTCTTATCATTACGAGATATATCAAACACACTATTTCACATCCATGACATTACATTAGACTTAATTTTTGGTTTTGGTAACATATTTTCACATTATGGAGAGAAATGGATATAAAAATGCTTAAATCTCATGTATTATTTAAAACCAAAGTATATTTTCTTGCATAATTCTGCATTTTACCCTTTTCATTGATTGGCGTTCTGATGCCCATTTGAGCCAGTTGACTCTTAGAGAATATAATTTAGGACCTGTGATGAAGCAAATTAACTTTGAGAGGCCTCCTTCTCTTCTGGGACTTAGTGTTTAATGGAGTCATATATTCTAAAAACAGACTACAAATAGAATATAGAAATTACTTTAAACCGTCAGCTGTCAAAGCCCTTATTAGTAGGTACAAATTGACACATGGTCAGCACAAAATGTTGAGGCGGCACCATTTTCTACCTGGAATAAGCTTTACACCTGGCTTTGTTGTGTACGAAATGACCAAAGCTACGGAGGTTCAAAATAAAGTGACCACCACATTTTCATTATGTTGTCAAACTTTTAAAAAAGAGTTGAATGTCAAAACAAGTGATTTCATCAGGCAGAGCTTCAATGGTGACGGGTCATGTGTGTTGGTTAGAAATTAGGACTCCTATAATGTTTTTACAGACAAAGCTTTGGAGCTATTTATACCCATACCTATGAAACGTTGTGACCCAAAACACATACACAAAAGGCAACAAGATGTAAATGAGCATTGGTTATTGATTTTTGGCCCAGTTTTACATATCCATATATTTAAAAAATGACATGAGATGAAATGTTAATGCAGATCCACAGTACTTTTTTCCTAAACTACCTGGAGAGGACGCTCAAAAAACTGGATTAAATGGGAGTTTGTGACAAAAAAAACAAATATATGTCTGTGCAGTTCCATTTGTATGTGGGCCAAATATTCCTGAAGCTTACAGTGATAAGTCTTTGAGTATGTTGCAAGAATGTTTGACCTACTTTCTCCTCCAGGCTGTAGGAGTATAAAATTTAAGCCACAGTATGAGATTGACTTGTTCCTATTGCTGTTTTTTTATATATTTAATGGCATAAGGACCTAATATGATCCCTCTCATCTCCGCAGGCCCCACTATCCCTCCTTAGTGCATAAACACACACACACATACACATACACACACTCTCTATCACTGTCCGGGTAAACTGAGCAAACACACCCTGCTCTCAGCGTGGCGTTTAGTGTGACTTTACGTGCACGCATGTGTGTGCTTGGTGCAGCTCGCCAAACTGTAAACAAGCAGTATTGTCTAATGTCTGTGTGTGACTCAGTGTGCCTTTTGTGGGTTTGTTTGAGTTTGTGTGTGTGTGTGTTTGTGTGCATCTGTGTTTTAGTATGAGAGAGAGGGAGCTTGAGAGAGACAGAGACAAAGCAAGCATTTCTCTTTTACCCTGGATCTTGGCTGGATCCCAAATGAAGGGCTTTGGATATGATGGGGCTGCTCAGTCCAGCCCTCCTCGGTCGCAGTCGCACCAAAATTGGTTGTATACTTCTTACAGGGTGGGTATCAGTCAGTTTGTTCAATGGAAAAACAGAATTCATCCGATGCATATCTTTTTCTTCCTGTTTGCATGAGAGCAGCATGCAAACAACATTTTTAAGCGCTAAAGAATCTGTTTGATGAAAAGCTTTGTGTATGTCTTTTTATTACTTGAAAGTGCGGTGCAGGCATGCTCAGCCTTAAGCATGTGAAAATTTCTCGTCAGCTTTAACAACAACCAGTGCTATATGGGCAAATCAAAGAACCGATGCTGTTTGCTTTTTTAAGAACAGCCGATGTTATTTGGATAAGTTAATGACTCTTTTATGATCGTAACTTTGATAGAGAGCATGCAAAGTATATACCACACCTTCCAAACGTATTCACACGTCCTGAACCTTTCCACATTTAATCCTGGTACATCAACCTTCAGTCTTTCCAGTGATATGTTTTGTGTAGTCCAGTACAAACTAAGGAACACTTAGTTTTCAGCTCTTATTTATTGTTTTGCAAATGAAATGTCTGAAAAGTGTCAACCTTTTGCCCCACTCTCAAATCTCTAGCAGTGCCAATACATTTTATTCCAGTATTGTCCTCTTTGCATACTGTTCCTCTGTCCTTGTTGAGCAGGACGCTGCCACCACCACGTTTCATATCTGGGATCAGTTCTGCTTTACAGATCACGTTTTGCATGCGAACCCAGAAAGTTTTGGTTTTGTCCATCCAGAGGACGCTCTTCTACATTGTTGCTGTGTTCTCTTTATTGCTTGTAGCAAATTTTAAAAGGGGCTTTTATATCCTTGTTTAACAATAGGGTTTGTCCTTGCCACTCTTCCATAAATGTAATTGATGAGTTATGGCATGTAAGGACAAACAGATCCTTCTATCTGAGCTGTGGATCTCTGCCATTCCTCTCTAGATTTAACTCACTCCTCTTGGTTTCTTCTCTGATTTTTGGTTTCGTTGCCCATCCATTTACTAGTAGTCTTTGCTGGATTGTCCTTGTGGCGGGCTGATGTCTTTAATGTGTGGTACATGCTGGACAACTATACAGACCATGAAAGGACATCACAAACAGCCACGAACACACTTCCATACGTAAGAGCATTTTGGAGTAAGCGACTGCGTTGACCTCACAGTCATGTTTTTGGGCTGTTGGATGAAACTTGGCTACTCAGAGAGAATCCATCCTTGTACAGAAGGAACATCCAAACACTTTGGAACAAGAACCAAGGCTGAGATTTGAACCCAGGCCTTATTGTTGCAAGGCAACCACACTAGCAACTGTGTTACTGTGCAGTTTACCCCCACAGTCCTCATCATTTTAGATTGATAGGTTTGCAGTTCCGCAGTACTTTTTAAATTATCAGATGCACTGATTAAACAGATTTGTATTCTTACTTGTAAGAAAAAAAAAAGAATATTTTTGAAACTGTTCCCTGCCTTTTACACATACTTGGTGCATTACATAAAATCCCACTGAAATACATTGAGGTTTGTGGCAATAACTTGTCAATGTGAAAAGTTCCCAGAGTATGAATACTTCTGCAAGTCACTGTACTTGGCATGCCAAGATTGCTGGTACAGTAACTGTAAGTAATGCATACGTACAGAGCTGATCACATGACGGTAAACAGATATGTCTTCCCACTGTCCTCAAATATTTTCACATAGTCGGCCTTTGGTTCATTTTTATTTAACAGACCTTAATGCAGCCGTCCAAGAGAAGCTTCAAGCCAAGTGGGTGTGCAGTAGTTTCACTGTTGATTGAGGTGAACTGTAACATGCAATGTGGTTTCTGTTCAGACCACACACACTTTCACACACGGAATAAGAGAACATGACCCACTTATCTGAGAACGAGCAACTTTATAGCTTACACAAAACACAGGATGATAAAAAGGCTTTTACCCAGCCTAGCCCTGACAATAACAGTTATTGTACAGCTGAAGTTATTTACATGAGTACTGTGATTATAGGTTATGTTGAAGTTTAAACAAATCTGCGAAACTCTACTAGAGGTCTTCACTGGGGAAAAAAAAGAAGAAGTATTTTTTGTGTGTTTTAATGGCAAAGAATATACAGAACATTTTTCTGTTATCGGGGCCCCTGATGCAGACTTGTACAAAAGTCTTAAAGTAATATCAATGAACCTTTTCCGTGTTGATTTGGCTGTATGTTTGGATCACTTTTAGTTTTTTGTTTGGTAGAGTATGCCAGGTTTGGATGCCACATACTCATCTGTTTCAGCTTAGATCTACCTGGAGTGGTTGGTTTCATCTGTCCAATGTATTTCCGAGGAACTACTGTAGTTTGTATGCAGATAGTTTCTAATGGGTATTTTGGAGACTTTGGGATCCATTTGTCTAATGGTATGGTTTGTGGACTTTTTTTTTTACCATCTTCCTCGCTGTGTGTGGCGGCAGTATAAACTTGAGTTTTCATCCTTCTTTTTTTTTTATTTATTTATTTTTTTGCCACAGCCCCAGTTGTTGTAGACTTTTAGGTGTTTCTTGTAGCCATTTCTTTACATATGAAAGATTTTCTTTGCATAAGTGGCATGTTCTCTTGCCTTTCCCATTTTTAAGATTAGGTAAGAGAAATGGGGCAAATTCTTATGTGATAAGACTGTTCCTGTTTGGAGAAACAGGAAGTCATGGACTGCTACTGAAATGTTGTAGGAACTCTGGTTAGTTATAAAAAAAAATAAAGTAAGACCACTTAACTTTACTCAAAACATTTATTCTTTACCGGTAATGTTTTTGCCACTTGGTATGCAGTTATTACATGTTTAAAGTTTCTAATCTTTCACTTTCAGATTACCTGTCTATCTGAAGGCTTTATGTACATTTGTGCCTTTTTATACTTCTGGAGGATCAAGAGCTGTTCTTCTAAATATATTTTTTCAGTTGGAAATGATGTGATTTTTACAGATTTTGGGTGAGATTATGTTCTTTAGCTGTTTTATTTGCACTGATGAAATCCCACGAGACATTTTATAGTTTCTTGCGTCTCTCACATTCCTCACCTGTTTTCCTTTCTTTGAGCCTTTTGTCTTTTTTTTTTTTTGTCCTTGTTACATTGCTCCTCCTCCTCCTCCACACATTACCCTCTGAAATGCTTCTCACACCACACAGACATCACAAGAAGAGTTTTTGTCATCGCTGTGAGTGGCTCTTTCCAAGTTATCCCACTGTGTGGCCTCGATCCTGCTCGTAGCTGTGGATAAAGCTGCAGAAACCCATGAATCAAAGTGCTACCCGCTGAGCAGCTCTGCAGTTACCATGTGAATAATGTCATAGCCAGCCTAACAGCTCATTGGATTTATTGAGGTCTACTGTAGAGACAGCCTTGTCTCAAATTAAAGACTCGACCTAGTGGTAGCTTAACTTATTCGCTTCTTTCTCTTCTTCCTTTCCCAGAAAACCCTTTGGTGGTGTGCGTAGGCGCGCCATGGCCCAGACCCTCCAGATGGCGATCCCAAACTTTGGCAACAACATTTTAGAGTGTCTGAACGAGCAGCGACTGCAAGGCCTCTACTGTGATGTCTCTGTTGTGGTCAAGGGCCATGCCTTCAAGGTACTCATCACACTTTATTCTACTGTTGTATTATTTTTTTAGAGAAGGACTTGGTTGGGGATGAAGGACAACATTTGCAAAGTTGGAACTGTTGTGCCTCCTTGGTACCTTTTTGGTTTTTTTATACAGGATATGAAATAAATGACAATTTTTACTGCTGAATTCCAGTTTTACTTTGTAATACCCAAAGTTCTGCTAAGTGGCAGTTCTTGTGTGAATGATTTTTGGCTTATTCTATGCATGAACCAGCAGATAACAATACTAATGGTGTATAATATTGTGCTGTGTTGTGCTCCTTAACCTGTTAAGTTTAACACAACTTCTAATAAGGAATATGTGTTACATGAGCACTTCTTCCATGAGAGACAGACACAAGTTACAATGAGGTGACAGATAGTGGGGTGCAAGCTAAGGCTCTAAAGTGCTTGCGCATTCAATGACTTGCTAAAATCACAGCACCATATAGTGGCCTGGCATGACAACTGCAGCTGACTCGAGGTGTCTTGGCGGTTCTTTCTAAATGTGGACCTTTCTCCTGATCAATGTCCGAAAATAGCGACAGATTCCAGGCAACATCTCGTGTTAGCGTAGCCTTAGCCCATCTCGAATATGAAAAGTGAGGAAAAAAACAGAATTCTTAAGATTGGAGCCAGGATACTATAAAATAGGTAAGGAGACATCTGTGTTTATTTATGTAGGAGAGACGCCTTATCCCAGAACTCCAAAACAATCTACTTCTTACAGAAATATGATTTTTGTCTCCAATGGGGGGGGAGTGACTCCAAGTGAAGAGAGTGGAAAAACAACCTGTTTACCCTGAAAACTTCAGCATGCTTTTCAGTATCTACTCTGTAAGAAACAAGAAATCTATACTGTTTTTATAAAGGTCATTTACCAAACAAAAACCTTTAGAAACCAGAGTTTGTGAAAAAGACATATTTTGTTTTTTTTTTGTAAAGAAATGGCCGTTACATGATCTTTTAAAAAACTCCCCAAAAAGCCCTTTACCGAATCGTCTGGAAAACTCCCTTAACAACACTGTTCCGCATCTTTATAAATGAGCAGATTAACATACAGGAAGGGGAAAAACAACGGGAAAAGTAAATGGTTTCTTAGACGAAGAGGGAGATGCTAATTTTCCGTCATGTTTCAAATCTTATATGGACTTCCTTCCTTCTTGGAGACAGGTTACAAAAGTCTCCGCTGACCCTCGGATGACCTACGACTCCCCCACATTGATAGCCTCTCGCACTATAGATTCACTATTTTTGACTTCATCTTGTACCAGGGGGGAGTGAAGCACATAGACGGTGGGAATTACTGACCTCTGACCCATAAGTTTCCTTATTTCTTGAGAATATTGGGCCTCATCATTGACGCCTGGAAGCACTGTGAGGACCATGTTCTTTGATTTCTCCAGTTCTTTTAATACCATTCAGCCATTACTTCTGAAGGACAAGCTGGAGCTGTTGGGAGTGGACCATTAACTGTCCCAGTGGACACTGGACGCTGCCCACATTGCGTGAGGACACAGGGCTTTGTCACGGACAGGCAGTACGGGGGCCCCGCGGGGAACTGGGCTGGCACCGTTCCTCTTCACCCTCTACACTGCAGACTTCTCAATCATCTCTTCTCTGATGACCCTGCCATCGTCGGCCTCATCACAGATCAGGACGTCTCAGATTACAGACGGGGCTTTGTGGATCCTTGCCAGCTGAACCATCTCCAACACGGTGAAAACCAAGGAGCTGGTTGACCGCCGCAGGTGCAGATCCACCCCACCGAGGCCTCTGAGCATCCAGGGAACAGACAATGAGATAGTGGACTCTTATTATATCTGGGTGTTCACATGAACAATGAAGGGGACTGGAGTCTCAACATTTTTTGATCTTTGCAGGAAGCTGCTACCTGCTGAGGTAGATTTGATTTGTGTAATTTTGTTGCTTGAGTTTTTGTGACCAGGATATTTATTGTTCTGCTTGTCACTGCCCTTGTCCATACTCCAATTGTGAGCTTCAAGTGCTGCCATTGGATTCACTAGAATGTGTGCGCACTTTTGCACGCAGTACAATTTCTGGGTCATATAAATCCGATTAAATGAAATATTGGTATCAAATTTGATCCCGTGGTCCGTTTTTTTAACTTCACTTGACTCAGTTGAAAATGAAAAAAAAAAAAACAAAAAAAAAAACTATACGACTGATGGATGGACTCTAACAAACTCAGTAAATGTTTTTACATCCTTGCTGTCATTTGCACAATTTTTCAGATTCTGGTAAAATAGTCGGTGTTTTTTATGCACAAGTATGCATAGACGTGTTGTATATTTCTGGTATTATTTTACTCAGTTGCATATTTCTCTGGATTGGAGTATGCTATTATTATTTTTGGATTTTCATCCAATTTGCCCTGTACAGTCTCTTATTCTTACCTTCTGTTTTTACATTTTGACCTTAGTGTGAATTGACTTGCTTTTCACTTTGCTGCTGGGACACCTGAATTTCCCCGCTGAGTGACAATAAAGGTTATTTCTATTTCTTTTTCTTCTATTCTTACCTTAGGCTCATCGAGCTGTTCTGGCGGCCAGCAGCTCTTATTTCCGGGACCTTTTCAGCAGCAGCACCAATGCTCCGGTTGCCAACAGCAACGAGACGAGCCCCACTGTTGTTGAGCTCCCTCCAGCTGTGCAGCCCCAGTGCTTCCAGCAGATTCTGGCTTTCTGTTACACAGGCCGCCTCAGCATGACAGTGGGAGACCAATTTCTTCTCATGTATACTGCGGGCTTTCTTCAGATCCAGCAGATCATGGAAAAGGGCACCGAATTCTTCCTCAAGGTAAAGGTACAAAAAAAAAAAGAAAAAAAAAATGGGAAATAGATTTAATGTTTGTAAACATCAAGAAAAACGGATGTGTAGTGACGGCCAAAAAGTAAGCTAAGAAACGAATCTTAAATTTAGATGTATCGTGTTAAAAATAAAGCCCGCTTCGCTTCATTTTCTGTCAGAATCTACTTGTAAATATACAAGACTTAAGTATATTTTCAGTTTTATAAGTAACTGATCCTCAGCATGTGAGTCTTCCTGTTTTCTCTCATTTTTCATTTAATTATCTTGTTTTTGTTTCAAGCAGGAAATATTCAAAACTCCTCTTTACGAAGTAGTTCTTACTTCCCTTCAATCTAACTTAGCTGTCGGGCCATTTTATGACATGCAGTGGTCATTTTGTTTAAAGCAAGATTAAAAATAATAGAAAGATAGTCCCAGGAGCCCAAAATTATTCTTAAAAAGTCATTTAAAGGCTAATTTTTTTTAGGTTTCAGTTGCTACATTATATAACCCAAATTAAACCAGTCTTAATAAAGTTTTTTTTTTTCCTTTTTTTTCAGTTTGGCAAGAATAAGACCTAACAAAACTGTTTGTAAAATAATAGTTGACAAAAGGGGAGACTTTAAAATAATAATAGCATGATAATAATCAAATAATTACATAACCATGGTCATTTGAACAGGTGATACCAAAATGGAGATGCTGGCCCATAATGCATAGCTTTATCTGCCATGCACAGCGGAGGAGGGCTAATGGTTTGGGATCTGCCGCCACAGTGCCCGAGCAAAATCTATCCAATAAATTGCGAGTCAAATTTAAGGTGGATCAGTCCAACAGTAAAAGTTTGGTGAACAATGAGACGCATAACAGGACAATGCTTGAATACAATCGCAAAGATAAAATCGACAACATGATAATGAAAATGTAAGGAATCAAGCTATAACTTGTGATAAATACAAAAGTCGTAACCTCAGCAAAGGATATGACTTTGCAAAGGTTTTCCTCTGCAGTTTTAAGTTTAGCTTAAAACAGCTAAACAACATTGTTGAAGCTTTTCTGCTTTGGGGTCCTAACAAACATAGACCGCATATGTTGAGGAGGTAATTCATTATTTCTGTCTTACCAACATGGCTTTATTGAAAAAGCTGCATATGGCTACATGTGCTGACTTGAAGGAGCCACAACTTAGTTGTACTTTACCAAAACATCATAGTCATTAGGCAGCAAGCTTTATCAAATATGCCCATAGAGAGACACTATTTATATTGCAAACAGTAACATTACAATAATGATACATTTGCAATACATTGTGCGGCCCTGTTTTAAAGCGTAAAATGAAATGCCATCAGATCTTAATGGAGTCGCCCATTAATGAATGCCTACACATATCTGCACATTGAATTCAATTTGTAAAGATAATCAGCAAAAATTTCCATTTGTTAAAAGTGAGAAAATTGATATGGAGCGTCGCTGAAGTGGTTTCTCACAGTTGAATTCTCCAGCGAATTTAGGTTTTCCTTTGCTGTTTGACTTTTCTTAAACCAGCTGCGACACAATGACATGAAATGAGATAACATCAGACTCATGTAGCGCTTTTCAGGACACTCAGAGACGCTTTACATGAAATCAGTCATTTCCATTGACACACATTCACACTCAGACGATGGCAAGCTACTGTATTGTAGCCTCAGCTGCCCTGAGGCATTCTTATCAGCCCAAGCTGATAAGAATAGTTTGTTAGTGTTGGTTTATTTGTCCTGTACACATCTGAGCGAGTTTTGACTCAGTTTTAATAACTTGTTTTAGAATGGATAATTTTTTTTTGCTACTTTTCACTATGAGTATTTAAAGAAATTACCAAAGTTTTACATCTCGACGTATAAACACATAAAGAAAGTCACACAAGACTAAACTGAAAGTCCATATCTTCACTAAAGTGACCGTGTGTCCAAGCATAAAACTTATATATACATGTTTTTTCCAGGTGTCCTCCCCAAGTTGCGACTCCCAGGGTCTTCATGCCGAGGAAGCTCCAACCTCAGAGCCGCAGAGTCCCGTAACACAGACCAGTAATGGCGCACCACGTCCTGCCTCCAGCGTGACGCCGCTCCCTCTCGTTTCACGACTTAAGACAGAGCAGCCATCCAACCAGACGGAAGCCGCCACTCCTTATTCTGTGGTTTGCACTCCTGTTGCCAAGCGGCTGTGGGAGGGTGGCAGCACCCGCGACGGAAGCGGGTTGGGCTCGGGTGGCGGCAGCGGCGGGGGAGGAGGAGGAGCCAGAAAGACGGCCCGTTATTCCCAGGAGGCGGTGCGGGGCAGTGCCATCCAGACCTCCGTAGCCCTCGGACTGGCCATGAGCATGAACGCCACCACAACCGGCCTGGCAGGCATGGCGCCCAGTGGTGGGATCGGTGGAAATGCCGGCACCAACGGGAATTCTGCCGCGGGGCTTGGAATGTCAGAGGGTGCCAGCCCCGGCACACTGAGTACCTACGCTAGTGACTCACCCATCAGCTACCATGACGATGAGGAGGAAGAAGAGGGTACGGACGAAAGTGCCGAGGAGCAGTACAGGCAGATCTGCAACATGTATACCATGTACAGTATGCTCAACATGGGAGCAGCAGGTAGTAGAACTACAGCAAACATTTAATACACATGAACGTGCTTCAAAGTACGCAACCCTTTATTTTTATATTCGACTCTAATTCTATAGCGCTACATCACAATCAGAAAATACGACGAGTGTGTGAACTTAATGTGTGTTTTACTGTTTCTCCAGCAGCCGGGGAGCGAGTCGAGGCCCTTCCCGACCACATAGAGACCCGAGGTCGGATGCGGGGCCGAGACCTTACTTGTCTTCCTCCAGAACTTATTGCACAGATAGGAAACCGCTGCCATCCCAAACTGTACGAGGAAGGAGACCCTGCTGAGAAACTAGAGTTAGTCTCAGGTATGTGAGTGCGTCCGATTATTGTTGAGCACAGTGATGAAGTCCTGGAAGGAAAATCTGTGTGGATAATTCAGCTAACACATAGGTTTATTGACTAGGTGTTTGTGTTTTAATTACCAAACTAAAAGAGTCGATGTGCCACCAAGCACGATATAAAGTCGAGACAAATGCTGCATTTGTATGGTGGATTGTTTACCCACAAATCAATCGATTATAGAGGATCATTGGAAGATATTCTACTTTGCACATGTTACAGCATCACCCAGTGTGCAAAGATCTGCTGACCTGTAGTCCAAATAAGATTTTTTTTTTATTTTTTAAACTTGGCTTGTTGTGAATAAAAATAAAATGGTCTAATATTGTTTAATTATTCAGCTTTCAGAGATTAGAGAACTGAATACAATGCACCCCAGACCTCTCTTCATTTATTTTATTTTACTTATTCATTTAGCTTTTTGGTCATTTGAGCAGTTTTAGTAATTCACAATTCTGTTTACGTTGTTTCACTGCTGTCAGATACATTTCAATGAGTTGTTATAAGGTTGCCTTTTAAGGTGAGTTCGTAACATATCCAACATTATTTTTATTAGATTTAATGAGTGAGCAGTATTTATTATTCATTCTGGTGTGTGTGTGTTTTTTTAAACATTAACTTATGTTAATATATTAGTATATTTCAGCAGATAACACTGGTGTTATATTGCACCAAAGGCCCTGCTTCCTGGTTCAACCCCTGGCTGTTTCTCTGAAGTTTCTTCAGTTATCTCCCACATTCCACAGAGTTTGCATGTTAGGTTACATGCTGCTGGTTAAATGAATCAGTGCTCCATTGTTAGTGTATTTTTTGTTGTGTTTTTGACATTATCAAATTGAATTTTCTCTCTTTCTCTGTGGAGCTTTAGAAAAACACAACACACTTTTTTGTTTTTTTTTTGCTTTGCTTGTATTTTATGTTGTTTTTCTTTCTTTTTTTTGCTTTGTATATGAAATAATTCTATACCTTCGTTGCTCTAATCCCCACCCAGATGTTATCTTGAACTTGCAAGTAGAGATAGCGTGTTCACATTTAGAGGAAGCTCTTCTCATGATAACAGGGGGATTGGCACTCGACTATAAGACCGTGTTGCACATATGTTTGTGTTAAGGACATCCTGTGTGATAATCTCCACATTAGATGTGGGTGTGGCTGCCAAGTTTTACTTCATAGTGTCCTGTGCGTGCGTGTGCGTGTGTTAGTATAAACAATGCAGCCTGCAGAATACAAACTTGCTCTGCTGCGAAGCAGATAAGATGCAAAGAAAACAGCAAAATAGAGGCAAAATGGGTGCAAACACAGCCCGGCCTTTTGAGAACAACAGCAGCCGCAACAATCTGATATAAATCACAGTTGTCTCTAGGTCAACAGTTTCTCCGTGTCTGTCTGAACATAACCAGATAAACATGTCTCTATAAATAATCGGTGTTGAGGACATGTCTTCATTTGTTTGTGGTCGGGGGTTCAACCTTCTGGCATGTGCTTTTGTTTGCAGGAACTTCTGTGTATATTTCGAGAGCCCAGCTAATGAACTGTCATGTGAGCGCAGGGACGAGACACAAGGTGCTGCTGAGGAGGCTGCTGGCTGCCTTCTTTGACAGGTTCGTTTCCTCTGCGAGGGTCTATTTCTGTAAAGTATTTATGTAAAGACGGACGAGGCACTGGCTTAATATGGAAATTATTGTTTCCTTTTGAGCGCAGTTTAGAGAAATAGGACAGCTATTTTAAGCGTCCCTCCGTTCTGTTCACCTCGTTTTTTGTTTTGATGCATCAGGAATACTCTGGCCAACAGCTGCGGGACAGGGATCCGCTCGTCCACCAACGACCCGAGCCGCAAGCCCCTGGACAACAGAGTTCTCCATGCGGTCAAATGTGAGCAACAGCATTTTGCCTGTCTGCCTGTGCAAATAGTTAAAGCATTTGCTTGTTGTTTAAATTAAGAATAATAAATGTAAAGAACAGCAACACATTTTGACACAAGCCTTCATTTCTTATTAGTTCACAGGAGCCAGGTTTTTAAAATCTTTTCTAGTAGTCTTGATTAGGGGTTTTATATAGTTTTTACTAGGAACAAATTGTCTTTATGACAGGTTGGTAGAAGAAATCCAAAATAAAATCAACATTTTGCACAGTTATGTGACGTCAAAGCACTGTTTTGTTTTGTTTTTTTATTGGGTACCTGATCTTATTTGAACAATAAACCTTGCCCAGAAGTGCAAACGGGCAAAGAGTGACGACTTGTGCACATTGCTGAACATGCAGGTTTCACCCTGTAAAAGGTTTCATACTTACAAATGAATGAAAAAGAAAAAAAAAAAATTATACATGAGAGTATATATAATTTGACGTACAGCCATGCCAATTTATTTGTACCTTACATTTATCATTTAGTACTAGATCTGTGTGACCACAAATCTAAATGTTGAATTTTAGTAAAACTCTGGAGCCACAGTTCTCCACATTTACAGCTCCCAAAGTCTTTTTGGGACACAAATCGGCCAAGTTTGCACATCTACAGATGCATCTCTGGCCATTCTTCTTTGAAACTGGGTCAAACTGGATCCTCCACCACAGATTTGCAGTACAGGTCTGGGTTTTGACCGGTCCTAACACATGAAAATACTTTAAACATAAAAACTGTAATAGCGCGCTGGCCCTATGTTTACTTATTTACAAGTATATTTAAACAAATCAAAATATTGTGAAACTGATAAAAATTTATATTTTGTTGATCCCAACAGGTTTTCTGCCAGGATTGCCTTGATTTTTAGCTCCATCTATCTTCTCATCAGTGGACCACGTGTTCACGGTTCAGTTTTGGTCTCATCTGACCAGACCACTTTCTTTCAAATGCCGAAGTCATTACTGCCTCCTTCACTCTTTTTATGTGTGTTCATACCCACTCTGATTGGGAGAGCCGGGGTGTTTCTCATCCTCATGCTCCATGCGCCTGGTGAAGATCAGCACAAAGGTCTTTGATATGTCATTTCCTCTGCAGGACTCACTGCTGCTCGTTTATCAAGCCTTTTATGCAGAGTGGTGCAAGCCTTTGATAAATCTCATCTTTATTTTGCACCCTGCACTTTCGACTCATTTTTTTAAACTTGGAAATGCATACAAACTGTGCTGTTGTGCTTTCCAGGTTTAGCCACATATGGTGCAACAGTTTTTGTTCAAAAGAACAGATAAACGGTGTGTGCCAAAAAACATCTGTGTTGGATAATCCGGTCGTAAGTTACTCACTAACTCCATTTATTGAAGTATTTCTTAAAGCGAGGTCTTGAATTATTAAACCTAGTAGTAGTGCAAAATTAAGAGTTACTTCCATTGGTTTCTTTTTGTTTTTCTTCAAATGTATTTAAATCAGAAATAGTCAATGGAAAATAAACTACAGTCCGTTCAGGAACTTCTGAAATCTTATAGGAAAGGTTCGATAGGCATGGAATTATGGCTCCAATATGAGATTTTGGTTAATAACCCTGATTCATTTGTGTCTGTGGTATTTAAACAATCTAGAAAGACTGCCTGAGAGGAAAATTAAAATAAAGAAAATAATGGAAATGAAAGAAATCATTAAATAATATAATTATCTTCTGCTGAATTTACTTGTTGATGACCAACGTTGTGTGCAATTTTCTTTTCTGTGGCTAACAACTTATTTTCAAGCAGTTACAAAGCATGGTTGCACCAGTAACTTGACCGGTTGTTGCTAGGTAACCAAGAGTGAGAGAGTGAGTTGCTAGGTAACCAAAGAGTGATTTTGACCCTTTGCACGTGATGTCACACTACTCAGATCTCCACCCGCTCTGCCATGACAGACATCAAAAACCGTAGGCATGAATATGATCCCACCACTACAATTTAGTTGAGCTTTCCTCTGTTTTATTTTGGTCATTATGGTTTCACTTAGTGTTGGGGTGTGTGTGTGACAGGCGAGTGTATCGGACATTTATAGAAATACGCAACAAATCGTATCGGTTCACGCAACATTTAACAGCCAAATACGATTCCATATTTTGTGGGATGAGTGGCAATCCCATGCCCTCATGCTAACATTAGCCTTGTATCTAAAATACAAGGCATTTTACATAATTTCATTTTTACTAGCGATATTTATCATACTGAATGGATTAAGTCTCTGTAAATTAACATGCTGGTGACATCACACGTTACCGACAGCATTTATGCTAACCTTAGCATTTTGTATCATTTTAACTTGTACACTAATTATAGCATACTGAATGATGTTAGCATACTGAATGACACCTGTGATGTGTGATAACACATCACAGGTGACAGCACAGTGACACCTGTGATGTCACCAGCATGTTTACTTACATTGACCTAATCTAGTCAGTATGGTAAATATTGCTAATAAATATGAAACTGTCAGTGACATCACAGGTGTTACTGATGTCACTGACATCAGTGACATCACTGACAGTTTCATATTGTCTGTGGTAAATATTGCTAATAAATATTTACCACAGACATCAGTAGTGACATCAGGTGCTGTCAATGACATCAGTAGCACCTGTGATGTCACCAGCATGTTTACTTGCATTGACCTAATCCAGTCAGTATGGGAAATATTGCTAGTAAATATGAAATTATGTAAAATGCTTATTTTAGGTACAAGGCTAATGTTAGCATGATGGCTATCATTAGCATATTGAGTCACTAGCAGGTTGATACTACTAGTGACTCAATATGCTAATGATAGCCATCATGCTAGTATTAACCTTATATCTAAAATAAGCATTTAACATAATGTCATATTTACTAGCAATATTTATCATACTGAATGGATTAAGTCAATGTAAATTAACATGTTGGTGACATCACAGGAGCTACTGATGTCACTTAAGCTAAGTTTATCATGTTGAATAATTTTAATTTATACACTAATGTTAGCACACTGAATTGTGTTAGTTCACTAATTTTGTGCTTGTCAACATTCTAGCGATAACCTTCTATATGCTAATGATAGCCATAATGCTAATGTTAGCATGGGTAAAAGCCCGGCCACCAGGCGCTCGCCAACGTGCCCCATCTCCAGGCCTGGCTGTAGAGTGGGGCCCCGGTGACCCACGTCCCAGCAAGGGAACACTAAGTCCATTGTTATAACTCATCATAAGGGATCTTTGGGCTGCGCTTAGTCTGGTTCCTCACCTAGTATCTGTCTGCCTGGGGTGCCCCTACCAGGGGCATAGAACCCCAGACAGCATAGCTCCTGGGATCACTTGGACACTTAAACCCCTCCACCACGATAAGGTGGCAGCCCATGGAGAGGACCTAACTACTAAAGAAACAATTTTAAAACTATCTACTAAAGAAACCATTTTAAAACCGACTAACTACTAAACAAGCAAATTTAAAACCAACTAACTACTAAACAAGCAAGTTTAAAATGACCCAAGTACTAAAACTATTTTAAAAAGACCTACAGTGGATATAAAAAGTCTACACACCAAATATCAGTGTGGTACATTTGATGTGGGAATATTTGCTCACTCTTCTTTGCAAAACTGCTCCAAATCTGATAGATTGCGTGGGCATCTCCTGTGCACAGCCCTCTTCAGATCACCCCACAGGTGTTTGATGGGATTCAGGTCTGGACTCTGGCTGGGCCATTCCACAGCCTTAATCTTATTCCGGTGAAGCCATTCTTTTGTTGATTTAGATGTGTCTTTTAGGTCGTTGTCCTGCTGAAAGATGAAGTTCCTCTTCATCTTCAGCTTAATATTTATTTTATTCAGTTTGTTTCACTGTAAAAATGCTCAGAGGACGCTGCACGGTCGGCTGCAGAAACGGATAAGGTTGAAAACCAAATTTGTAATTTTATTGCGTAACCTTTAACGAGGAACAAAGGACAGCAGCAGCTGTCAATCATAACGACAGGCAGCCCTCGGTGTAACCGCTGATTTGCAGTGAACAGTTTTTATCGAGAAAGAAGACTAACGTTCATATACTTTATAAGTAAGTATGATTAGAAAAGTATTGGTTTATGGAAAAAGTATGCGTCTAACCATTGGTAGCCACAGAGATAATGCCGCACCGTCATGTAGCATGTATGGAAAAAACTGGTTAGCATCTCGTCCTTTGCACGTTTTGTTGGAGCTAATTCATTTTGTTTCTGTGCTCCACCAGGACGGACCCGACCAGAACCCCTGGGTGTAAATTACCTTGAGAAATAATGCGTTTTGGTTATATATAAAAGCAGGCTTTAATGTAGAAAAATTATCAAATGTTAAGCCATACATGTCATATAAATGGATCAGATACAGAGTTACATTTACCGTCCAGCCACACTTAGCTCACCTTATGGACGAAACCAAGTGAGGCAAGGATTGTAGCGCGAATTTAGCTTTTTATTCTTCTCTGCAATCTGTTCCCTCCCTGAAGGGTAGTCTAATCAGTTTCAGTCTGTTTATGTATGACTGGCG
Source organism: Poecilia latipinna (assembly GCF_001443285.1). Lineage (NCBI taxonomy): Eukaryota > Metazoa > Chordata > Actinopteri > Cyprinodontiformes > Poeciliidae > Poecilia > Poecilia latipinna. The sequence continues at coordinate 135,719 of NW_015113035.1, forward strand.
ACAGACACACATAAACATGGTCATGTAAGCTGCAGCGTGTGCTTGTAAGCAGTTAAATCGCTATGCATCCTAGCTATTATATATGGCAGGCTGGCTGTCACTTTAACCTTTTTTTTCTCCTCCCCATTTAGTCCCCACTTTGTTGCAAATAGAAATAAAAATAATAAAATAAGATCACAAAGCATATAGTAGAAATAAAACAAATAAAATTAAAAGCAACAAAAAATGGGCAGCGGGCGGAGTTAGTTTTGTGTGATTTTTCAGGCTTGAAGGAGGACATCTAGTCTCTGAGTCCCGAGTGTTATAAAATGTGCTGGCTCCAAATGTGGACGTCTCGGAGAACAGTTGTTATTCGCCCACTCCCCTCCTTTGCTCCAGGAAGGAGAAGACAGTTTCCTTAGGTCAGGTCCCTGTCGGCTTGTCTGCCCAAGGCGAGATGGTCTCCCTCAGGATGATACAGATGTCGTTTGGTCTCAGTCCCTTTCCCCTCCATGCTCCAATCAATGGAGAGGGAGTACAGGTGTCTTTCTGTCAGGTGTTCCACAGCTGGTTAGAACCCTGTTTTACCGCCAAAGGATGAGAGTTTGCTTCCTTCTCCATCCGGCTCTGTTTCATCTTGCTTCCAATTTCCAGAGAGCGGCATCATGCTCTATAGTTCTCTCCTCCTCTTTTGAGTATTTCAATCCGGTTGTCCTGTTGCCCCTCCATGGGTGGCTCTGCGCTTCATGCTGCCCTGTCACTGATTAGTGCAGGTGGGTGGATAGTTGGAAGCTCCTCTGGGAAAGAGGTTCTGGCTGCCCCTGGTCCAGATCCCCTGGCACCTCAGGTTTCTCCTCCGAATGGTCCTTGCGCTGTGCGGAGTGGACCCAGGTGCCCCTTCCTTCGACCTTTACAGTGGTGTGGGTCCCCAGTAGGACCTGATTTGATCAGTGTTACCGATAGTAACACAGGTGTTACGCCAGATTTATCAATATCTTGCTTTAGATTTTTTTTTTATCCGATTACTCAATTAATCGTAAGAATAATCGATAGATTACTCGATTACTAAAATATTCTTTTACAACAGCCCTACCTTATTGCCATATTCCAGCAAAGCACGTCTTCTTACCACCTTTAAGACCATCCTTAATGGCAAAACCAATAGTTGTCATGTAAATCCATTCTACCAACTTAACTTTGGATCTCTACTGCTCTTCCAGAGTTATCAGATTCTCTAATTAAGGCTTCCCTGTTAGATGGATGGCCATATTGTGCTAGGTTTTCACTTTTGCCATACTTTTACTATTTCTGGATGTTCCTTGGTCTTAATGACACTCATTCTCCATTAATATCTTGAGGACATTTGTCTTTATTCTACAATTGTGACACCAATGTGACTTTTGAAGGAATTGCTGGTAAATAAAGAAGTGTGCTACCATCTATCACAAAGTCCAATAAATTAAATGAACATTTGTGATGAAATGTGAGGGCACCGTGCATTTTGTAGCCACGATCTACTAAACTCCATCGAACAGTGAAGTCTTGAGTTGTTCTGAGAAGACGCAGAAATGTTCCATCTCATTTTACTAGTGAGTGTGACTCAAAGGATTTGTCTGTGGGATTTCCCATTTTCAGCGTCACCCCAAATCTTTTAACTATGTGGTTTAATGTGATAAGTTCAGTATTTTTTGGAGATTTATCTTTAGGAAGGGTTTTTCTTTCTTCTTCCATGGCTGTCAGTTAACAGATGGCTAAGTGAGTGTCTGATATCTGGATCAATACATAGATAAAATAGGTCAACAAGTCTTAACAAAGCTCTATGTAGTCATTTTTTAAAAGTTGTGTCAGCTGCAGAAGTGAGTCATTTCAGTGTGAGTTCCAGTTATCCTCAATGACCTACAGCACCTGAAAAGACTGACTTCTAGTTTTAGTCACTGTAGTTTAACACGTATAGATTCACTGCACAAACATTCTGCGCTAAAATTGAGTTGTTTTCAAGAACATATGATGGGAGCAGAAACGTGGTCTCAGATTAAACAGATCTGAAGTCTGTGTAGCTGCAGAACTATTTCAAGATAGTATCACAAAGGAAATTGAAGAAACTACGTACTCTGTGCGAAATATTTATTTTTTATCAGTATGTTTTTCAGTGAGGGCGGGACTTGAATATTTTACTTAAAGAATTCCCAAGCATTTAACTGACAGTTTTCAATCTGACTGTTTTCTTTCATCTCTTAAGGTTTGTGGGGAAAAAGCAGCTATGCAGGCTGTCCCACCTACTTGCACCTTTGCACGCTGGCGATGCACCAAAACCGCAGGGGTGGAAAAACGAATCTGTCACATCTGTAGAAAAGTCAAGTGTCTGCCTAAGTGGGAGGGTGAAATTTTGCTTGAGATTATAATAGTGACAGGTTGATAAATGAGCTTAAAGTCAGACCCTGTAAAGTTAGAAAACTAGGGAGTTGTCTTTAAAAAATAAAAAATAAATTTTATTTGAGTACATTTAGTCATTTGGAAAAGCAATCCCGTATTAACAGATATAGGTTTCACATAAAATCAAGGGCACCCCAAAGTATTTTCACTTGTGCGTCCCTTTGTGCAACACTTTTATCAGGTTAAAGCGTGACAGGTGTTTCTCCAGCGAGCCTAACTGCGCCTTGTCTGTCTCAGTTTATTGCCAGAATTTCGCCACGAGTTTCAAAGAGAGCGAGATGAACGCCATCGCAGCGGACATGTGCACCAACGCCCGCCGCGTGGTGCGAAAGAGCTGGATCCCCAAGCTGAAGCTGCTGATGGCCGAGAGCGACGCCTACTCCTCCTTCCTCCCCGACGGAGTCAAGACGGAGGACGAAGCCCTGGGGGCGGACCAGGCCTTCGAGCCCGCCTCCCTGGAGGCCGGCGGCGGCGCCGGCATGGAGTCGGGCGGCTCCTCAGGTGAATCTCTGCCAGGCGTGGGCGGGGACGGAGGACCGTTGTTCTAAAACGCTCAGCCACCCCCCCCGGAAAGGTTTAAGTCCGGTGACGCACGTACCAGTATTCCCCCCCACATCCCAGTTGTGCTTGCCTCCTCCTCACTCTTTGGCCCCTCCCTGATCTCTCTTTACATCTCTGCTGTCTGTACAACAGTGCTTGGGGGCGACAGCCGTCACTCCGTTATAACCAGGACGTAAAAACTCACAACTTATTTTTTTTTTGCTTTATGACTGTAAAACAGAGTTAGTGGAGTAAAAGGAGAATGCGTGAGGGTTTGTCCTCTGCCTCCCCTCGTCTCCTACGGTGTGTAAGTGCAGCCACGGTTGCATTTAAGATACATTCCCCGAGGTGCCAGGCAGGGGGCGCTGCCTGTGCAGCCAGAGGAAGAAAGGAGAGATGTTTTGGCAAGCTGGGAGCAGAGGTGACAAAAAGAAAAATATGAATGTAAGAAGTGTCGCTGGCTTTCTTTTTTTTCGTCTATGCAAGCCTGACAACTTGTGTTCCAGCCTTGGAAATAGAACTAAATTTAATTGTATTAAAACACAATAACACTACTTATTCCTCCGTACATCTTCCTCTCAACCCACCTCACCTCAGAGTGTTTCACTGTGCCGCATATTGTAGAGATATTCTCATCTTTTTTTGTAAACGTGCTCGCATGTTTGTGTCTGTGAACTGAAAATAAAAAATTGGGGGTGGGAGGAGGGGGAGCTTTTTACTGAGACGATTGTAAAGAGGACTGAGAGGAAACAGGTAAACAAAGATGGTTCTATTTTCAGAAGAAAAACTATATTTATACAGGCGCCCATGCCTAAATCGGCATGAGCGGCGAGAGCGAGAGGGATTGTTTTAAAATCTCCACGTACGTAAGCTTCTGTCGAAAGAGTTACTGTCAAATGAGAGGAAAAGTGCTATTTTTGCAGGAGTATGACAAAGGAGTCTTATGATAGGAATTTGTGTCATTTATTTTTAGCTTTATTTTCAAATGAAAGAGATGGAATGAGCAGTTGAACTGCTAAAATTTGACACATTTCGTCTTCTGTTCACCAGCCTGAAAGGAAATAATTTAGATCTCTTTAGTTGGATTCCACTGTCCGTTAAAACCCTTCGTTAGGTGGTGGATCTGCAGCTTTGACAAACCGCTTGCTTCACAATCCTGAAGATCACTTGCAGAAACTCAAAGGTTATATTGATCTCAAAAAAACAAAACAAACAAAAAAAAGAAAAAAACAACCTGTTAGCTTTGTCTTTGTACAGAAATTACAAAAAAAAAGAGTCAGTAGTAGTTATCAGACAAAAGAATGTGCCTTTTAACTGAAAGCAGTAAGAAAAAAAAAAGCGAGCTATTGCTTGAAGTAAACCGATTTTAATGGTACTATCTGTGTGTGCCACGTAGTTCTTTGGTGTGGATTATGCAGATGTGTGTCAGTATCTTATCCGTCGCACCTCTGCAATGTAGGAACTCGGAAAGGCTTTTTTTTTTTTTTTGGAGTTTGAGATGACTTTGCACCTTCCATGAGAGACGGAGAGAGAAATGTGGGTGGTTTCTGCACCTTAATGAAAAGAACCAGTGGTTCGTGTGTCTTTTTTGAGAAACGTGTAGCAATCAAACCCCCTGTAGGTGGAGTATGTCTTTTGATTTATCCCTCCCTTTGCCTGCCTGTGTTTCTTGTAGATGACCAAGGAGACTGTTGAGTTAAATCCCAAGTGTTCTTCCTGTTTTGTTTTTTCTTGCACCTGATTTGTCTGATTAGAAAAAAATGTCGACAACCAATGTTCTTTTTTTTTACTTTTATTTTTTGTTCCCCCCCCCCTCCCCCAAATCTGAAAGTTTGTTTGACTGAAGCCTTTTTGAATGCATGTCAGTACAGGGGCCTCACTTTTCCTGTTGCAGGTGAACTGACTTAGAATGTGCCGTTGACCTTTTTATATTACTTTGCAGGTGATTACGGGGGGAATCCGTGTTTCTTTTCAAAATGCAGTTGAATCTGAAGTGCTTTTTTGTCTTGCAGATTACATTGCTGGGAGCGTCACAGATGCATAATAACTCAACCTCTTTTTGTCATTGTTCTCAAAATGTAAGACTTGACTTAGCTCAACTGGGGTCAGTGTAGAGAATTTTCTTTTTTTTTTTTTTTTTTTTTTAAATGCAGTATTGTATAAGGGTGACAACTTCAAAAACCTCACTTTTTTTGCTTTCGACTGTAAGTGCCATGTGGGCACGCCTTCCCCCTCCCTTACCCTGTGTACCTCTCCACCATCGTTGAAGACCGTTGTGAGCTTCCTGTCCTTCACGCTTCAAGCTGGTGTCTCGTTTCGCTTCCACCGGCCTAATCATGCGTTTCTGAGAGGCAAAGAAGAGGTTCAAGCCGTGCGGCCAGAATTAGAAGTCGTTTGTTTATTTTCGTCAAGTGCAGCACAAAGAAGCCTTTGCAGCGAGCTTGTTGCAGACAGGTTCACGCCGCATAGTGACCCACTGAGCCATTTGTGATCTTTTCTGATTCGTAGTAGATTGACTAATCGCCGGTGAGTCACCCGTGTTGGTACGACACTCCGGCCCAACCCAAGTACACAAAAATCTCCACATCCTATCAGGTCTCTAGATTAGATGACTGATAAACGCCGGTTTAGGCTCAAGTGTAAAGAAGTATGATGTGTCAGCTTTCAAAGGTCCCTTGCTCACAATGTTTTATCTCATTTACTGAGAACTGAAAGCTTTTTTCTTTTCTTCCTTTCTTTGTTTTTGCTTGTTGAACATTAAGAGCAAGCTGTAATTGGCGTAGTTTTTATTTCTCACGTCCCTGAACATGTAGATCTACACACTTGAATGAATAAGGTGTGGCACAGCATGAGGAGTCTTTTTGTCTCTAAGCAGTACATATATAAATACGATTCTATACATGTATAGATACATACTGTATATTATATATAGACACACACATAAGGATCAGATTGTTTGTTGTGCACTCGCAGCATGAGGTATATATTTACCCAGAAACTAGGCGCATCCTCGCCGCCCCTGCTCTCTGCCCTCTGTAACCCTGTAGCACCAGTGGACCTCCTGTACTTCTCATCCTCCTTCTTTCTGTGTTCAAAGTGCCAATAACTTTGTGAAAGCCCTGTAACTGTGACCCAACGTTATCAAAGATAATTGCACATTAACAACTGTAAAATAAATGCAAATTATAGAAATGGAACTCAAAAAGAAACTTGTCATGAATTAAAAAAAACAAACAAACATCCTAATAAAAGATTTGTAACGATTTGTTTTTCTTTTTCTTTTGCTTCTGAATCTTTACCTCATGCTCATTTCAATGCACAAACACGAAGATGCAGCTTTTTTAGCACACTTCACTGCTCTCTCTCATGGAAGCTGTCATGTGTGACCAGATTTCCATACTATGTAAAAAATGTCCAACACAGCTGTTGCTCCCTTCATTTGGTCTGGAGTTTGGTTTTTCCGCTCGATAAACTTTGGCTTTGCATAACCGGATGGGAATAAAAAGCCTCGTCAGGTGATAAATATGTTATGTTTTCATGCTGAAATAAATTCACTGCTGCATAGAGTCACTAGGATTTCAAATGTCACATTTTTATATTGTTTTAATTCGGTTGAGTTTTTATTATTACTGTGTGTCTTCACAGATCTTGCAAAGCATTGCTAATTTTTGTCTTTTGTTGTCGTTTGGTAAAGATGCAGAGTAACCCGTAAAGTAAATTTATCAGTCTCATTTGTAGCATGATCTGGAATGGAAAATTAAAAAAATAAAATGAACGGTAACCTTTCATTTTAATGTATTTCTTCGGAGTTTGAAACATCTGCTAGGAAATAACAGAAGTTTCCTGTAAAACAGATCCTACTCATGGACTTTGATTTATTTATATTCTTCATGTGGGAAATATTTTTGATCTAAGGTAGATTATGAGACTGAACTTTAGCTACTTTCTTTTATATTAAACTATACTTTTCATTTCATTCAGTGATCAAGTTCCCAGAGTTTGGAGGAAGAGTGGAAAAGCACAGAATCCAAGATGTGTAACATCCAAAAGTTTCCACAATTCATCATGACTTAGCTAAATTTGCTGCGTTGCTTTTATCGAGTCCAAAGTCAGCATAGTCGTCTTTTAGCAGTCTTCCTTCACCTGACAATCTATATGCAGCTGCTAATTTATTTTCCAGCAGCACTTGGCACCTACCAACACTACTAGAAATGCCAATACATGGTGTAATAAGCATGTCACCATTCTTTATTGGTTGGCACACTAGCCAATTGAAGCCCCACAGACAGGTTATGGAGTATTGCTAAGAAAAAGAGGCGAGACATCAGAAGCAACCTGGGTTTCCTTAACACGGCAACACAGCCATAGCAAGATGGACGATAAACCACGCCACACTGGGTCAGTAATCTGTGCAAAAGACGTCCAAGAGGAACGTTCACTAGGCTGACATGTCTGTATTACCTGGAGGTCTTCTGTAATATTCAAATTTTCTGAATGTCGGATTTTCATTAGCTGCAATCCATAATCATCAAAATGAACAGAAGTAAACGTTTGAAATATGTCACCTGGTGGGCAATGAATGAGTATGTGAGTTTCACTATGTGAATTAATTGACTCAACAGATCTACTCGTATAGGAAACTGACTGACATTAGGGAGGGAGATGAAGTTACCACTGTTGGTCACCGATTGCTAGTTTTTTAATAAGTTCACGAGTCTCAGGATTTCAGACTGTATTTATTCTGGCTTCTAGTCAGTTCAGGTCTTACTGGTATGCTACTGGGTAGAAAGGTCTATGACTGCTACTACCACTGCAACTAGAATTATATAATTGTGGAGGTTCGTAAGCATTAATATGAAGAATATGTTTTCATAAAATAGCATGAAGATAGTTTGTGCAATACATGTAATTGGCCTTAAAATTGTGTCTGAACAATGTAGAGAGGAAATGGATATTTTGAAAAGAAGCAAAGGAAGCAACAAGAAGCCATGATGGAGTTAAAATACAATGTACACAGCAGCTTTGAGCATGCACATACTGCATGGTAAAACCACAATACCATCATCCAGAATCATGAAACACATTTACTCTAGGACTTTCAGGTTTTGCTAAAGGTTGAAAAATACATAATATTACTGATATTACAAGGCAAATACAGTGGATGGGGGCTGCACAGTGGTGCAGTTGGTAGGGCTGTTGCCTTGCAGCAAGAAGGTTCTGGGTTTGATTCCTGGCCCCGGTCTTTCTGCATGGTGTTTGCATGTTTTCTCTGGGTACTCCGGTTTCCTCCCACAGTCCAAAAACATGACTGCCAGGTTAATTGGCCTCTCCAAATTGCCCCTAGGTGTGAGTGTGTGTGTGTGTGTGCATGGTTGTTTGTCCTGTGTGTCTTTGTGTTGCCCTGTGACAGACTGGCAACCTGTCCAGGTTGTACCCCGCCTCCTGCCTGGAGATTAGCTGGAGATAGGCACCAGCGACCCTCCCAACCCCACCAAGGGCAAAGGTTGTAAAGAAAATGGATGGATGAAGTGGATGGAGTCATTGTCCTAAACTGGTACTCATAGTTCAGAAATTGCTGACACAGTTTGGCCCATGTAATAGAAATATAAACTAAACTACCTGCTAGTGTTAATATGGTAAACTTATATTTTCCTGTTATTTTTTGCTTCATGTCCTTTAGGCTCCATAGGCACCAATCACTGTCAATGCAAAGCAAAACACAGGTGTTGTTTGTTGCTGCACCACCTAGTGTTCAAGTGTTGTCTAGACGGCATGAGGCAGGAAATCATGATCCACAGACTCCCTATAAGAAAGTTCAGCAGTGCTGGCCAAAGGTTTTATCAGGGCTTGAACAGAATTTGATTTGATTTGTCCAATAAGGTCTATAGTGTTCAAAGAAAGAGAGGACATTGAAGCAGCTCTGCTGCCATAAAGGAGCCCACAGAGGAAGCATTTTTGCAATGACAGAGTTGGAAAAAGCAGAGCACAAGCTGAAGAAACTCACCCATAAAATAATCCTGGTACCAGAGGCAACACTCTCATTCCTGGAATTCCCTCAAGCAGATGTGTTTCTTTAATGAATCCAAGAACATTGAAACTATTGTTTTTTTTTATGCCACACAAAGAGTTGAAAATATTTTGTATGATATTTTCTCTTCAAAAAGACACTAAAGCCTGCTGGCTCAGAGAGAACAGAAAAAAAAGAGGTTTTACAATGTAGTAAGGTCATACATGCTGCTTGATGCCGATAGTATGCATTCTCCAACATTTTTTATGATAAAGTATTATTCAAACAGAATATATTAGACCCTATATAATGAAATTATTTTTAAACTTATATTTTTTTTTGTTAAATAGAACCTGTTTATTGATCAGTTATAATCATATTTGCAATAAATTGCTGCTGTTTTAATAAATCCATACAGTCTTTAGTAGAGCTCTTTACACCTTGACGGACTAACATACATAGGAAAGGTTGATTCATTTTATAAATATGAAGAAGCGGGGTGATGCTGACATCTGGTGGACACATGTGAGCACAGCAGATTGTTGTGACAGCTGTTCTGTGATTTGTATGTAGATCACAGTTCACGGATTGGCCAGCTACCGGCAAACTTTGTCCCATCTCATATTGTGTCACTGTGGGTAAAAATGATAAATGACAAACGACATTTGAAAAGTATTTGTTTCCATGTTCAAACTTTGCTGCAATAGCTCAAAGTCTGCGCTTTTGTCGTGGAGAAGTGTAGCATGACATCTATGCGCTTCCTTTGGACACTTATTGCCCAAATGTAGCATGGTCTAAATTAAAATGCTCTCTTTTTTAAACTGTGTCAGTGGATCAGATGCAGGAATATGATCACAATTAACTTGGGTTTGATATGCCTTTTATTCAAGGATAAGTTCTACTTTTATTTTTCACCTTTAGAGCATTTAATTCTCACACGGCTGAGAGTTTCTCTGATGTCTGTTTGGCCTCATTAAAAGCAAAACAACCCTCTGGGAGTTAGTGGGTCTCAAAAGAATATTTGATTTGACCTGATCGGAATCCTGGAGTCGTGCCATACATTGTTACTCCTTAACTTTGTCGACAAAGAGCCTACAGAGGAACATCCTCGTCCCATTGGACAATCAGAAAAAGAAACGTTGCCTTCTGAAAACAATCACGAGTTCTGCAAAGAGCACAACAAAAGCAATTTTAGGTTTCACACTCACACACACAAAAATACATATCCATTTAATAAATTAGAATATCACCGAATAACCCATTTGTTTTAGGAACTTTATCAATAAATGAAACACATTGTATAGATGAATTACACACAAATGGATGTTTGGAAGGCTTTTCCTTCTGTTAGTTGTGATGATTTTTCACTTACAGTTAAAAACATGATGTTTCAAATTAGGATATTACATCAGACCTATAAAATTAACTATTTTTAAAAACAGAAATGTGGACTTGATGACAAGCATGCTTAATACATGCTTACTATTTTCAGCTTTTGTTGTGACAAAACTCATTGGGATGTAAATTCTTAAACGTATTGAATATAACTGTGGACGCATCCTCTTAAAATATCAATCCCAGTCTCTCATTGCATCAAATTAACCTTTAAAATAGTCTAGTTCCTAATTAACACACTACTAGGTGATTTAAAAATATAAAAAAGTACCAGATCAACATCAAATAAGATTTTGCTCATAGCTTCAAAGATGCTGTGGCTGCATGGCTGGAATATCAGGAACCCAAGTCTGATGAAATGTGATTAAGGCTCTGACCGCGATCTACTTTCAGATACATGAAGTTATTCCATATGTTTTTTTTTTGTTTTTTTTTTAAACTACCAACCTTATAAATATGTAAGCGCTAAGACACTTTGATTTGTTCGTAGACCCTCAGTTTGTCGCAGTGGAGTTGACAAAGCAGCTAAACGTGATTTGAGTCTTGAAGTCAGACTTGCATAAAGTCAAAAAAAAAAAAGAAAAATCCTGTAAGGCCTCACTGGAATAAGGTTGGCACGATGATGTACATTTCATGGTTGACAAGGTGGAGCATCATGAGGCTCAGAGGCAGAGCAAGTGAACCATTAGGTGAGGCTGAATCCTTGACACACTTGTCCTAAATTGAGTTCTGGCCGTGGGCTGTTTGCTCCATGTCTCTCCCTTCTCTTTTGACCCTTCTTCCTGTCTCGCTACTTACTAATAGACGCCTCTAGTGCTAAAAAAAATATATATATTTTAAAAGAAAAGGATGAATGTTCAGCATTGCTTTCCATTCATTTATCAGTCTCAGCACAAACTCTTGCAGTGAGTGTGACTGATAATTGATGGTGTTAGGCGAAGCAAGGCCTCCATCTTGTGGACAGTTTGTCTATCGCAGCTTCTTATTTCTGCAACAAAGTTCAGCTTGGCTGCTTTTGTTCGTGATGCTGTTAATAGTATGTGAGTAAAATTATGTAAACTTTATTTATGTAGCAATTTTTGCAGATATAAACCACAATGCTTTACAATAAAACCAAGCATAAAAACACAAAAAAGTAAAACCATAACAAGATCAAAACAGATCATGTGTAACATAATACAACAGAGTTCTTTGAATACGAAGTATTTTTTGTAGCAGAAAAAAAGAATGACCGAATAAAAAGTAACACCAATGTTTCTGAGGTTTTGTTTGCAAAAAGAGGCCAGTACACAAGTAAATTATTGCAAACTTCTACAATACAAGAGCTAATAGCAGGAAACATATTTCTAAAAATAAAAAAATACCACAGGGACAATGACATTCAGACACGTAGATGTTTTCATTTAATCAAGTAAAGATGAATGTTATTATTATTTCAGTCCTTTTCAGAGACTGTGAAAGTGGAGAAACAGAAACAAAGTTGTGCCACTTAGATGGACAGAAAGCTTCCACTGACACTACTGACCTACATGAGACACAGAAAAGAGAAAATCATTGCTGTCAGCTTTAGAGGACTCGGGTACTGTAGGGATCACAGGTGAGACAAGATTGTTAGGGCGTAACAATTTATCCAATTTAAAAACATATCATTTGAAAAATATACCATTCTAGCTATTTATGGCTTAATTTAAAGGGATCCAAATTCCCTGAGGTGGAGTTTTATGGACCTCAAGATTAGTAGGCTTCCACAGGTGTTCTAACTAACAACACTTTCTTTTGGATTTCCAGATTGATTCATATATATATATATATATATATATATATATATATATATATATATATATATGTGGAGACGTTATTCACAGTAGCGCAGAAGGAGTTTTCAGTTGTACCACTATATTGAGCTGGTGGAAAGGTTAAAAGATACACAGAGATGATTAGTCACATGAACATCAACAACACACAAATTATGATACTTAGGCCAAGAGAGAAAACACAGTTCAACATGTGACCTATTGTGGGACCAGAGAGCGGTTAAATGGCATGAAAAGACTCAGTAATAGATAAACAATCTGTTGGGATGTTGGCAGTTAGCTTCATCCGCATGCATGTTGACATTTCTGACCAATAAAACTTTCTCACGTTTAATAATGGTAAGATAAATAGTCTGTCAAACCAGAGAGAAAAGCACCGGCAGGACCAGGAAGGCAGCAAATGATTAAAACACAATAAAATATTTGAAGAAGCGATCTGGATCCCCTGTGATTTGAGAGAGAGTCAGCATCTACTGTCCCACATGAGAAACCTTGTCTGTGTCCACAAACACGGTGGTTCCAGGGTAGTATCCCAATGAATATTAATAGTTGAGAAACAAATTACGTCTTTCTCCCTCTTGTGGACTATTTGTGAACCACATGCTTAAGATTTTAACTTTTTTTTTAATTCTATAGCAACACAAAGTACCACTTATGCAAGGATTAATTACCCACGACCACAGACGAGGCCTTCTGTCTGTCTCCTGCATTTTTTATTTATTTTTTATTTTAGTTCCTCATCAACAAGCTTGTGAATGCACAGCAAACAGCAACAATTTGAGCTACATCATTACTGGGTGGGCTGTAAGCACGCAACATTAAACAGTCCATAATTTTCTTATGTTTATGCTTTCAGGCAAGATTATGCTGTCACATTTAAAGTGGTCCTGATTATTTGTTTTCCGAGGCTTTTAAAAAGTCTTTCCATGATTTTATTTTCTGTTTTTATTTTTTGTTTTGTTTTGTTTTAGGATGTTTTTGCATTCATCATTCATTTCTGCGTAGTCCTAGTCTTTACTATAAAGAATAAATGAACAATCCCTTAATACAATAAGAAAGTCGATGTAAAGACAGGATGAATGCCAGATCACCTGGATAGTTTGACAGTTGCTCAATGGCTGTGTGTGGAAGATAACATAGATTGTTTTAACCTGTGGTGAACGGCAGATGGCGCATTTGGAGCAGAAATTGCAGACGTTTTGCCGCAACTCTAGCATAAATCCTTTAACATTTGTTCTCTAATATTAAGCATGATTACAGCAAAGTGACCCAGAAAAGAATGAATCGTATTTAGTTTTTTTTTTTTTAAATCATCCGTTTTTATATCTAATGCACATGAATATTATTTTAAATAGATTCTGGAACATAGCTTAAATGAAGCTGCTACGAAAAACTATTGACAAACCATAACATAAGCAGCAAGTTGCACATTAACTTACGCATCTATTTGAAAGACCACCCGTTTATATGTTGTTTAAATATGCAAGCATGAACCAATTTTTCCTCAATAGAGAGGTTGTCAAACACGTATCCAGACAAAGCAGTCTGGATGAAAAACAACCTTCCACAAGAATGTGCTGCAACAGAATATTTTTGAAAACATCCAAATTTCATATTAGCAACATGCACATAGTTCTAGCACATTCAAGGCATTTCTCCAAATCAAATGTGAAATAGCTGAACTTCATGCAAAGTTGGGGGGAAACGTTTTTTTTTTGTTGTTTTTTTTTGCCCATATATGGTCTCGAGGAAGTAGCATGGTGACGCAATCTGTGCTACTGTTACTTTAAATGGCTTCAGGAAACAAGGGCTCCCACACACGTCATGGGTTTTCCTCAGCAAGGCCCCAGAAGAGCAGGATGTACCTAATATGGGCATCTGTCTGTTAACCCCAACCCCCCTCCCCTCCCTCCGCCCTCCCCTTCCTTTTTGTGTTTCCTGCAAAAGGAAGCAGCGCACTGGGGGATGGGTGAGACCAGAAGGAAGCTTGAACTAATAATACAGCTTCTCTTCTTGACTGCTCCAGATAGCTGCAGGAGGGGAATGGCATTCATTCTTGAAGTGAAGGTGGCTAATAATAGACAGGAATTCCTTCCACTCCTTTGACTATTCCCACTCTTGCACTGTAAAACGTGTATGTGCATGAAAATACCGCTCTTTAATAGGATAACCCGAAAGGATTTTTTTTTTTTAAATCAGAATATTCTGACATGTCAATTTCCAGGAAAGGTTGGCAGATTTCTTCTAATCTGTCAGAAGGAAATTAATTTTTAATGTTTTACAACTGACTGAGCTGAAGCCATTTCCACCACTTATAAGAAAGCTGCCATCTAAAATAATGATGAGAAAAATAGTCATAATTTTGACTTTCAAAGTAATATTTTCTCTTTCAATTACCTATTTTTTCCCTTGATAGTCACATCACAATTGCAGCTTTATTCTATAGCTATTACCTATTAGTTTTCCAAGTCGTAATTGTTGCTTTCTGTGTCGTAACTTTGAAAATCAAAATGTTGACTTTGAATCTTACTGTAAAAGACAAACTTACCATATGTATTAAAGTGAAAGTCAAAATCTAGTATTTTCCTCTTAGTTGTGACTGTCATAGTTTTAATTGTGATTTTACACCCATATTTATGACTTTTAAAATCAAAATTCTGACTTAGTCTCATATTCATGAAATAGAAAGTCAGATTTTTTAGTAACATATAAATCTTACTTTATATCTCTCATACTTGTGGCCTTGATTTTGAAAACATAATTTTGGCTTTGAATTACAACATGTCTTTCCTATAAATACCACATTACATTGTTTTATTATTATTGTGCAGGAAATTTATAGCCATATATGTGTGCTTTTCATCAATTTTTGGGTTATTTTAAAGCTGTTTACATCAACAACTTTTATTTACAATCATAGGACTTGCATTCAAGCCAAAGTTATAAGCTTATTAAAAATAGTTCACAGTTGACCCACACAGCCGCTCCACGGCCGATGGGCGGGACTTTGCCCTGTGACTGATGACGCTTGGCGTGTGTGACGTCAGCGAGGTTATAAGTATCTGTCCCGCGTGGAATCTGTATTGTGTCTACAAGTGAAGTTGTGGCAGAGCGACGGGGCCATTGAAGTGATTGTTTTCCTTCCTCGGACTAGTTTCAAAACAAACTGCGAGATGGAGGTCAGCGCCGAGGCCAAGAGGATCATGGTGGTGGCACTGGGCAAACTGTACAGCTCCCGCACGCAGCGTGGGGGTCTCCGGCTGCACCGGAGCCTCCTCTTGACTCTGGTGATGAAATCCGCTCGAGACATTTACCACGCGGCGCAGACTACGACTGAAAGTATGGAGGAAGAGCGCGAGGAACAGCAGCCCTCTGAGGTTAAGATGACCACAGAGGCGAGCGGCACTCAGGAGCTCCAGGGTCCCGCTTCTCTTCCTCACCTGGCCGCCGACGCGGACGCGCAGGGCGACGCGCAAAACCAGGATGACGCTTGTCTCGGCGGGCCGCCGCACCACACGCGGAAAAGACGGGGCAAAGCTACCGCTGAGCCGGACTTCCTGCCGTGTAAGAAGGCAAAACTGGAGTACGGGACTGCTCAACAGCTCATTGTCAGCTCCGTTTTGGTGGATTACGCAAACTGTTGTAGTGAGCTGGGACCTTCCCCGAGCCCCATCCCCCTTCAGACAGTCATAGCAGCGTGTTGAACACCCTGAGAGAGGACTTTTGAAAGTTTTCTACTCGGCCCCGTGGGAGCCATGATGAAACGGCCCCGCTACGGTGCGCCTGTTCCAGTGTCTGGGCTGGGGTACACGCCAGGGACAGCGAAGGCCCTGAAGGGGACAGCTTGGGCTCGGACCAGTTGGATCGCTGCAGTTCATGTGACTCCATGCCTCATAATAACTTCATCCGAACACAGGCGGAACTTCTCAAGGACTGGGACCATTTCTGCCTTTCATCGACTCATTTCACATAAACGTGAACTCTGTTGCTGCTTCACATGGCAAACTGAATATGAGCTTGTTATTGTCTACATCCTGACTTAACATAGAAGATGTGATCAAGTGTAAAATTCTCATTGACTGCAACTACCTCAGTATTTATTAAAAACCTTTTGTACTTGAAAACAGTCTAGAGTTTTTTTTTTTTGTTTTTTTTTTTTTTTTTTTTCCCCTCTTTGGAAACGTAATTCAAAGAGATCCACAAAAGTGATTTGCATTTGGGAAAACTGTCTGTGTGAAAGTGGTGCCTTTGGAACCTTGTTTGGGTGCTTAGAAGTTATTTTCCTTCCCCCACAGTTTCACATCCCCCCATGCTGATTAGCACAATAAAACCAAGGAGCATTCAGGAGACTGCGGTCCTAAAGAATGAAGGGGGGGGGGGGGGTTGCCATAAAGCCATTGACTGGCCAAACACTGAAAACAATGGGGGGTTTGTTGTTCAAGTATTACTACATGATAGTGAGTTGGAGTACACTTTTTTCCCCTTAAGAGCATTCAATTATTGTTGCATCATTAATAAAGTGCAATATATATATATATATATATATATATATATATATATATATATATATATATATATAGTTAAATATAGGCAGCTATGACATGAATAATTAAAAGTTTAATGTAACTGGTGTGCAGGGATTCACCAGTAGCTGTGTTTGTTTTGGGGGAAGGGATAATAGCCCAAAAAGGGGGGGCGGGGAGGAATTCAGTAGGGGGTGTGCGGCTGCGTGAGGCCTCAACTGAGAGCTTATTCTTCCGGCTGAAACCGGAGTGCAGTCTGTGTACGGAGATCTAGACGGGACCGGTCATGGCTGTGAAAGTGCAAGCGTCTTACACGTTACACACAGCCTGGTTTCTCTCACCAACTCATCTGTAAAGAGGAATTGCTGAATATTATGACATGGGAAATGTGACCTAGTTCTGATTTATTTTGTTTATTAAGACCTGGGAGTCATTTGTATTTGCATATGTTCACGATATAAAAGCCTGTGCACCGTCCATAACGCTAAGGCCGGCGTATCGCCCAGGTAGAAATTGTGAGGAGGCAATGTGGGAAAAGCAGGATAAGCTCAAAGCTGATCTGAACTCACCATTAACCACTCACAATATAAATATTGTCACCTTCCTTTAAAATAATGGCTCAAGTCATTTTGTGTCTAAATCATCTTTTTGCAATAAAAAGGCGGTGGTGGTTTTGTTTCCCCCAAAATTTTAGTTAGGTGACTATATGCAAAAAAATATACAAAAAATTCTTGTTATCAATCTTCCGGATGATGCAGAGTCTGCAACGTGTCACATTAAACCAATTTATTGAAATTACGGTAATAATTGTTAAAGACAAAGTGGGCATCCACTCAGCTGTGGATTAAAAAAAGCAGGGCATGTGGCGTATGCCTCAGCTGATGCATTGATTTCCTCACTGGGTGACAAATGGTTCCCACCCACTCAGACCATTTAGCCTGTCTCTTTTCAGACGCAGACATTAGAAAAGCAGCTACATTACATTTATGGGTATGTGCAGTGCTTGCCTATAATGCTGACATACATTTTACATTTTATAATCTCGTTTTTAACACGGCTGCTTGTTCATACCCATCAGTTCCCCTTTTTAAAACATCAGTACTTCTAGAATAGCCATATCACAATTGAACAATTTCAGTAAATTCTCTAATTTGTATTTATTTTTTTTAACCCAACATAATAGTTTTCAAAAAGAGTATAAACAATAGGTTTGCAGAGACAGTCTAAGCTGTATTTCATGTTATTTATAAATGTGACAGAAGTGGGGACATCTGAAGTGAAATGTTTGATTTTGATATTCGATTATTCTACAGCTGGAATATCGATGACATTCCGGCTTGTTGGTCTACATAAAAATAGACCAGTGTTCATTTTAAACATGACATAGCATGACAATAGCCGTCACTGTCAGAATTATTTCGGTAACTTCAGTGAGGAACTAACCATCCATTTGCTCACATCGATGCACAAAAA
>NW_015113035.1:157133-161078 GCF_001443285.1 Poecilia latipinna
AAAAGAGGGTGGGGGGGGGGGGGAGCAAAAAAAAAGGCAAAGGCATGTGCATTCTCTCTGGATTTTATTCTTTAGGAAGAGATCTGTTTGGAATTACAAAATGCACTGGTAGAAATAGCGGTGAGACTGGCCGAGAGTGAGAAAGGTTAGAGAGTGAGAGAGATAAGAGTTAGAGAGGGAGAGGAGGGGGCGGGGGGAGAAAGAGTACGTTAGTGAAGGATCAAAGGTCCAACAGCCAGTTAGAACAAGCACATCAACAGATTTGGCTCCTGCACCCCTTGATCCTCACATGAGTAGATAGGAGAATACACCGTATTCAGAACTGTGTTGTTTATTCTCTCTTTTTCATTAAAACAGTTTTTTTTTTTTTTTGCGGTGTCCTGAACTTGGGTGTGTTGTGTCTCAACCCCATAAATGAAGAAAAGAAACAAGACTTTGACTCTTACCAAAGTCTCTTCAGTGTTTTCATGTTTTTTTTAATTTTTTTTTTAACTTTTTGTCTTTTTTGTTTTCAAAAATAGAAGAAAAAAAGAAACATTGCTTTTTTAAAAACATCTATCTATTTATATATCTTTTTTTTCTCTTATTTCTTAATTAATGTGCTTTTTCTTTTCTGTCCTGAAGATGACTTTTAACCCACGGTGTGGCATGCACATAGCACATGCATTTCTGGAACTAGATTTTTTTTTTTTTTTTTTATATTTTTTTTACTTAAAAAAAAAAAAAATTAATCAATCAAAAAAAAAAAATACTTTTTTCCTCCCCATTGCGACTTTACATTGCTTTTTGAAGAACTCGTGTGGTTAATCAGCGTGTTAGTGGATTTTACTGCAGCATATACACAAAGATGGAAAAGTGAATGCTCAGGTTTTGCACGTCTCATTCAGAAGTTTGACTGACAGCACGCACGCGCACAAACACGGGATAATCGCAAACTGTCGCGATGACATGACAGACATGTTCAGAAGCTGAAAAATGATTTCTGCTGACAAAGCATAGAAAACAAAAGCAAGCACAAGAAATTAAACGTCAGTGATCCCAAACACATTCACTCGTGTAACATACGTACGAGCAAAAAAAGCTCACTTCCACACACCACAACCAGGAGCTACATACCTAGTTGCTTTCTGATTTTTATTTTTTTCTTCTTCAGTGTAGTGATGTGAAAAGTACTTGTTCGTGACATCCCACTAAGGCTGGAAAGACACTAATAGGCAGTTTTTATTTTTCATTTCTGTTTTTGATGCATTCTCTGGTCAACGTGTGATAGGCCTCCAGGTTAAAAACGTCGGTCAACTTAAAAAACAAACAAACAAACAAACAACAAAAAAAACAATAAACTGGAAAACGACAGTGGTGTGCGTTGGTGACCGGGGGTTGTTTTGAGGCACACAGAGAAACACACCGACGAGGAATCGGAAGCCACACGGGAGCGAAACACTCAGAACCCAGGTGATTTCCAGAACATCAGCAAAAGCCCAAAACGTCATTTCTCCAACCCGTCTGAACTGTGCTACGGTGCAGTTCGCTCGCCTGCTGACAAGGGTGAACACTGATGAGGTGGCCTGGAGGTGAGAGAAAATGCTACAAGCACAACGCTCACTCGAACGTAATTGAGTTTTACTGTCGTATGGCTCCCCCTGGAGGTCGCCAGTGGTGTCAAACATTTTGGATTTATCACCTGCCTGAGAGAGCCAACAACACTTGGCTGCAGACACAGAAACTGGCAGAGTTCTGCTGATGGGTGGGATCAGCTTCAAGATAAAAAAAACAAAAAACAAAAAAAACATGTGAGTTTTATAGAGACTTCAGAAAACAGAAACTTATTATTTTCTTTATCTTATTTCTTGCAACCGCCAAGCTATGCATTGGGAAACTGGTTTTCAAGTGGAAATATGTGGACACTTATTGTGGACCTCAAAGCAACTATTTTTAAAAATATAAATTTGTTAAAGGGCGTGCTATTAGGTTGTCTTTCTACATTGTAAGGCAAAACTTGATGTATTTATATATTTAACATAAATATAACAGATTACTAACCAGAAGAGATGTGATTGAGCAATAATTTACATTTTGTTGGGGTTTTTATATTAATCTCAAGAGTCGCTGTTATCACTGCTGCAGACGGTTGAGTGGCAAGACAGGATTAATGAATAATTAACACATAACTATGTCCAAAAATACTGGCAGTAATCTTTTAAATACCATCATAATAAATTGATACATGTTTAATATCATCCCTGCAAAGATACCTTTACCTCTGTTGTGTATTTTTGCATCTTTGATAGGCATAAAACTGAAAGTTTGCATTGACTTTGTGCACATCTTGGAGTGGTTTGCCCTTTGAAAATGTTTAAGCTTGCTGAAGAATAAAGGGGACAGAGATCATGTGGTTTGTGGGAATTACAAAACTATATTACCTTCCTCTAGATCTCCTGTTCAGGATGGATGAAAGGTTTCTAATAGAAACAACCTTCAAATTTTGCATCTACAGGTTGCATACAATGATGCTAATAGCCTTTATTAAAATCTTTTCAGTAAATAAAATAAATAAATAGAACAGTAATGTTGAAAATCTATAAAAATCCTCCTTAAAATGAAAACATTACGTGCTCTTATCTTTAAAAGCATGTCTCGGCATACAGTTAAAACCATTTTATTTTTTAGTAAAATGTTTAATGGTGCTGAACAATATCCACATCCTCATCCCTTGTTTTAAATTAAGCTCACCTCTTTCAAAGGTGTAGATCATTCGACACGTTCCAACACTCTAGATATTATCCGTCCGACTACCACTGAGCCTGCACACCTCCAGAGCTCCGCGAGATTCTGTGTCTGTCTCCAGAGCTGTCTCGAAAGAGGAGACGAGCAAAAAAAAAAAATGTTAGAGGTCCACCACAGGGTTGGAAAAAGGATTACCTGAGCTCCAAAAATAAATAAACAAACAAAACACAGAGCATCCATCTCATTCTCACAATCACTAATCAAATACAAGCAAGTACATTAGCAGTTTATCCAACATTTCCCTCGGAGACGAAGAAAAACAAAGATGAAGAGTTTCTCTCCTTTCTGTGCCTTCTTTCTATTGGTCTCTTCCTCTCTGATGCCTCTGTTTGAACCCCAAACCCTGGAAGACTTTAAGATTTGAGTTACTGATTTGTCTTGACTTTTCACCACCATGTTACAAATAACCAAAAAAAAAAAAAAAAAATCAATCCATGTTAAGTTTACCCTGCTACCCATTATATCATAATAGCATGATGACGTTTGTTACAAAAAAGTTACTTTCACTAAAAATATGTGCAATTCCAGCTGTATCAGTGGCAGGCATTTGGCACAGAACGGACAGTTGACGAGCAAGCAAAACGCCCCCCACCCACCCCACGCCCACACCCACCCGCAGATAAACATTACACTAACTATCCGATTTCCCTTGTAGCCCTCTGTCGTTTGATTTTTACTGAAAATGAAGGTACGGCAAGAGGAATGTCATTCAGAGCACAAAGAGAGAAACAGAAAGTATTTTTCAGTAAAAAAGAGAGAAACCCCACAGACCACAACGGAAAGGAGGAGAGACCCCCCTTCCTCCCAAACAGACAGTAGATTCTTGTTGTTTGTATCGTTAGTATTCTTTTGTAGCATTCATGCAGGATTCCATAAAGTGTCACAACTCCGCAAGTCTTAAAAAAACGAAGCCGTGTGGGGTGCAACAGAAGATTCAAGCTTCGATGTTCTGAAGAAGAAGAAGAAGAAGAAGAAGAAGAAGAGGAGGAGGAGGAAGAAGAAGAAGCAGCCGCAGGAGTAGAACAAGAAATACTGCAGAAAACAGTTATTTGTTTGTTTTTTGTTGGTGAAATTCTTCCTCGTTTTTTTTTTTTTTTTTTTTTTTTTTTTTTGTCTTGGGGTGGGGTTGGGTAAAGTTTTTTTTTTTTTTTTTTTTTTTTG
>NW_015113035.1:164303-232165 GCF_001443285.1 Poecilia latipinna
TTTTTTTTTTTTTTTGTGGAAATTTTTTCTTTTTTTTTTTTTTTTTTTTTTTTTTCTTTTCTTGGTCATGGGATGAGGTTGGCTAAAGTTTTTTTTTTTTTTTTCTGTCACTGGGAGGAGTGTGTTAAATATTGCCAACACACTCATCAGGTCCTCTGGCTGTTTTTGACAGAGAGACATTTTGCCACCCCCTGCAACACTTACCAACTCTCCCACCCACTTAGCCTTCTTACCGTTTACAGGCAGAGGGCTCGTTGTCAGATTTAAAAACACAGATGATAAAACTCATCAATATTTCATTGGTGGCTGGGAGGGTTGGATTAGACTATTTTTTTTTTTTTTAAGGCTAAATAAAAATTTAGCCTCGAGAAAACGTTATAAAAGGAAAATAAAAGGTTGTTCCTTTTGCTCTGACTTTAAAGTGTCTTTTATCGAGTCGCAACTCTTGACATCTTGTAAGTGGCTATAGCTCATTGCCAGAGGCATAAATTAAGACACAAAGAGTAGTGTCTATCATTTCTCCTCCCATCTTAAAAAAAAAACTTAAATCTGAGCTTGGTCTCTTTTGGCATCAAGAGATGATCAACAATGCAAGCAGAACACAAAAGTTGTTGCTTCTTGTTGCTCCAGACTCAACCTTTGCCTTCTCGCTGTGCCTATTTTATGCTGATAACAATCCTTTCATCCCGCGAAGCGTCCACGTGGCACCCCGAGGAGCCGGGGTGACTAAAATTAATAACCAGATGAAAAAGAAAGGTTGTGATTTCCCTTGGCAGTCACTGCTCTGGCTAGGAGCTCTCTTTTTTTTTTGTTTTTCCAGTCTATTGATTATACATCCCTCCCCCATCCCCTGGGGGCTAGCACCAATCGTCTTCCTCCCTCTCACCATAGGGTTCGTGCAGTCCCTTGCGGGGACCCCTCGGATGCCCAGCCGGAGGAGGAACCTTGTGAGGCCCAGTGTGTGGAGGTCCGTGGAGGTGTGTGGAAGGGGATGACGATCGGTAGCCGTTTGGCAGGCGGCGCTGGGCAGCGGGCTGAACCTGGTTCTGCACAGGCCCAGTCAGGGCAGTGGTGGGAGGAATCGCGTGGCTGACAGTCCTGGGTGAGGTGCGAGTGGGCTGCGGGTGGGGGTTGTTCACTGGATGAGGCTGCGGAGGAGGAAGGGGGTGGGGGTTGTGAGGCTGTGGTTGTGTGGGAGGAGGCAGAGGGTGGTTGGCTAGGGCGTGGGGGTGAGGGTTTCCACCCTGCATGGCACTTGGCTCGTAGGCGGGTGGTTCATGGTGCGGATCAAAGTCCTGGTACTCCTGGTTGTAGAAGCAGCCATCCCCTTCCATGGAACCGCCTCCTCCGCCTGAGTCACCCCAGCGTAGTGGGGGATGATGACTCTGGCGGGGTGCGCCATGGTGAGCCATCGGGACTCCAGCCGGGGGTGGACCCTGCCCTTGAAGAGGCTCTGGAGAAAAGTGGCGGGGACCTGGGGCTGGGGGTCTGCCCTGTGGTCCCCCAGGAGGAGTGGGCATGGACTTACGGACTACGGGGGAGTACGTGACATGGGGTCGAGGTGTGGCAGGGGTCTGAGGCAACTGTCGGCGACCTCTCCGTGGTGTACTGGTTCCCGAGGTCGATGGAACTGGACTTCCGCTGACTGAACTACTGCCCTACACAAAAAGTGAAATAAAGCAAATAAAAAGAACGAACCACAAATTCAAAGACACAACATGTAGAACAAAGCAGAAGATGATGACGACAGAGCATAAAACAAACAGAGGAGTAAGAGGAATGCAAGAAAGACAGAGGAAGCCAAATAGAGAAGCAAGGGAAGACGAGAACAAGATTTAAGAGCAACAAGAAGAAGAAAAGCCCCGATCATGATGTTTGTGGAAGAAAAAAGAAAAATAATAAAGGCATCAAAGAGCAGCAGAGCAGTGGATAAACAGGAGTAGAAGATGTGAATATAAGAGATGAGATTCCAAACAGCACCATACAAAGAGAAGCAAGATGTCATGCAGAGGAAAGAAAACAAAAGACGACAGAAGAAAAAAAAAGTTAAAGGGTTGATTTGCAGACCAGCAAACACAGCAGAGTGTAAGTATTGAGAACAAAAACAGAAAACAGCTTTAGTTCACTAGGATTAACTTTGTTGTATTCATTCCTTGTATAAAGACCCACGAGGCCATTTTTCAGGGAAAGGAACATTTAGTGGTGGGGTGTGATAAAACACTAGCAAGATAAGAATATTAGATAGCTGGTCACAGCAATAAGGTAGACAAATATACATTTTCATTAGAGATGCACTGAGAAATTAGTTGAGAATAAAAAGATTTTAAGCTTGATAGGCGCCATACTTAATCTAAAATGGTTTCCTGTGCATCTCAGTAGGACAACAATTTAAGGACAACTCTGCTTTGCACAGCTTTCGTTCAGCTTGCAGGTTGATAGCAGTGTTGGTAGAATACTACGTCCCAACTTTGGGAGGACAAAACTTATGAGATCGACGCATCTCTAATTTTAATGAATATTTGCTGGATTGTTGGCGACATACTGACTTCATCAAACATACATGCCTCAGTTATATATTTTGCATTATTATTGTCACAATAATGCATCAGTTTATGTGAATGTAGTAGTACATAAAAACATTTTCAAAATTTGTTTTGGACATTCTGAAGACAAAATGGCCTCTGATTTAATAGCAGCATAAATGACATTTTTTATTTTTGTATCACGTAGGTAGTATCCTTCTGGAAAGGATGTGATTTACAGGACATCAATGTGTCTTGGGCACCCCATCATTTCATAATATATAAGGTAGCGGCCATCAAATTAGAAACACTGGAATTAATAGCACAAAAATATCAAATCCGTGGTTTTACATGCAGGAACAGGTTGACCCTGGAGCCCACCTGTCTGTGCGGAACGTTCTCACGGCCCTCGCTGGGTGATCGCGACCAGCGCCGCTCCCGGTCTCTGTCCCTCTCCCGGTCATGCTCCCTGTCCCGGTCATGCTCCCTCTCCCGGTCATGCTCCCTGTCCCGGGAGTGTCTGTGTCCGTACTCGCCGCCGCGTTCGGGCACGTAGCGTTCCTTGTCCACGGAGCCGTGGTGGTGGTGGTGATGGTGGTGGTGCTTGCGGTCTTTGGATCGGCCCCGGTCTCGGTCGCGGTCCTTCTCTTTCGATGTGAGGTCACCAGACTGTGTGGTCGTGCTCAGGTCTGTTCCCGGGCGTCACGTTGGATTTATTTATCAGGTGTGTTAAAAACGCACGATTTAGTTTACAAATCAAATCTAAAAGCAACAGATGTAAATGTACTTGCTTTTATTTTCTCTGACCTGTGTCAATTTCACTGTAGCGACAGAGGGACCTCTCAGACGCCCGATGACTGCGATCCTTTCGCCGGTGTCCGTGTCTGGAAGCTCTCCCCTCCTCGGGTATCGAACACTCCATGTGGTAATCATCACCTTTGTCTCGGTGTCCTCGCCCAGACCTGCTGTGGCCCAGAGACGAGGCGGACCGCTTCATTGGACTGTTGTCACTGATGGTCTAAGAAAAGAAGAGAAGCCACCGAGAGATGAAGAGAAAGTTTCTTGTGACTGTCAGGGCGGCGTTTTTGGGCCAAAATGTTTGTATGCTACATTTTTTTCCCCCCTAGAATTTCTTGAAAACTCATCTGAACTTAAAGACTACTGCTATTAGTAATGCTACGAGCATGCTCTTTCAAAATCCATGTTAGGGCAAATGAAACTCATAGGGCAGGGATCTGCAAAGCAGCCTATTGGGCAGGTTTGGTCTAAACCCTGACATGTTGTGATTCCTGCTATCTAGAAAAATACCTAAGACCATATTAAATACTGAAAAGAGAAACCTGATAAAATTGTGACCATCTATTAATAATGAAATGGTTTTGCTAGCAGCACTAGAATATTTCTATCATCTTCACTGCATTGGTGAGAAAGTAATTTCTTTAAAAATATAAAAAGTGTCACGGAAATGATCAGGTTTCTGGTTCATTTTACAGGAAGATATTCTAGACTAACAAAAAAAAAGAAAAAAAAAGAAAAAAACCTGTCAGGCACTGAAGCTATGTTCTCACAAATATACATTTATAGCTACAGTGTGTGGCAGATGCGTCCTTTACAAGGTTACTTCATGTACTCAGTTCAATTAGGATTATTTTTTTACTTTTCTGCAGATTCAGAAAAGTCTGAGGGAGGGGCATTAGGTGGAAATAAATGGTTACTTACTATAAATTGCAGTCCCCTATTTAATAATAATAAAAAAACAAGCAACAAATAACACAAGAATTACAATAAGAGGAGATCTGGCAAACAGCCATGCCTTTCATGCTTCTTTGACTTGCTTTCAAAAAATAAAAAAAAAATACAAATTGAAGAATCATTACAACTTGCGATACTTCCCCATCTTCACTCAGAATTGCCCTGAGCATGGCACATTCCAGGTGGCAAATTAATTTTCTGCTTCTATGTCACGTGTGCTTTCCCAAAGTCATGCATACACTGGAGTTGTTTCCATTCATCTGATGGGAGTTTTTGTTTGAGGAAGGAGTGCCTGAGCAGCGCATTTGGTGGAAAAATATGACAATCTTTACCTTGGAACTAAATCTTTTTGGCAGCAAAGCTGACCTAAAAATTTGAGTTCTAGGCAGCAAAATAAATCAGCAGAATACAGTAATTTTAACAACTCCTAAAAATTCCTTGTCTATTTGCTCCAATTGCCCTTAAATTTCATCCTCCATCTCTCTCTCAAGCAAACATGCATACACATTTTTGTTTGAGACATTTCTTTTTTTTTTTCTTTCCCCTTCAAGTTTCTTGCATGCAGGTTGAGCAATGCTGAGTGCAGACTAGGGTACAAACGGGGGGAACCATCAACAACGTTGCAGTTAAGCAGACGGGGCTTGAGGACACACAGCAACAAAAGCAGTTGGCAGCAGCTGAGCAAAGAGAGACAGAGTCATACGATCCAGAGAAAGTAGTTTGAAAAATGGCTAAGGAGAGGGGTCAGGCAAACTTCTGCCCAATTCCAAACTTCAAACTGTGAAGTCTGAACCTACTTCTACCAGTTTGGAAACTGGGCTGGCGTAATATTTCATGCTTTTATAACTCCTTCTCAAATAACCTTCCCCTATAATAATGCATGATAGACACAACATGGAGACATCACATATGAGGGGGCAAAAAAAAAAAAAAAATCAACAAAAAGGCTGAGAATGATTGAGAGGAACGAACAGAAGACAGGGTACATACACTGAGGTTACTGCCACGGTGCTTCCCTTTCCTCCGCTGCTGGATGAGCACAAAGAAGACACACACGCACACACACACACACACACACACAGAGAGAGCCACAAATACACCAGAGGTATGGTCACACACAGCGCAAACCCATAAAAGCAAGAGAGGGGCAAGGAGACGATTAAAGCGAAAGGACAGTTGAAAACACAACGAAACAGGATACACCAAAAGACAAGTAAAAGCAAAGGGATGTCAGTGGGAAAGATTCGGCACAGACAAAGAAGGAGCACCACGATGAAGAAAAGAGACAGACAGAAAGAGAAGGAGGGAAAGATTAGACACCAAAGCAGCAGAGACGGTGAAAGAAACAACACTTAATACAAACACTGGGAGTGGTGTCCACCACAACAGTGCCACGGCGACACTCAAATTGTCACCAAGGTGCAGGTTTGATTGGCTCAATAGAATTTGTTTGCCTAACTTCCTTTAAGTTTGTTAGAAAGCCTAACCTCGATTTATCATGTCAGGCAAATATAGAGCACTTTGCAAAAATATTGGCACAACTTTTTCCCCTTACAATCACGAACGTGACAATGTTTTATTGGAATATTATGTGACAGACCAACACAAAGCGGCTACCAAATTGTGAAGTGGACGGAAAAGGATCTGAAATATAATTTCTAATAAAGTTCCATACATTTTAATTTAAGCCGGGGACAAGCTGTATGATTTATGACCCGATTTTACATCCGGATTACCAAGACAAAAACAAAGTAGTCTGTCTGAAGTCTGAATATATCTCTTATTACCACCGCCTACCAGCATGTCTGTTTCTTGAAAGAGTCACCCTCACAAGAATCTCAATGAGAGTTTGATACGTTCAGTTGGCTTCAGTTCTTTTTCAAAATCCTGCAGTGTGCGATTCCTCGGCGGGAAAACTTGCTAAGCATGTGATCCTCAGTTTTTCAGTCGAGGAAACAAGAACCAGTCTGTTAGGGTAAACTCGTAATCTTTTCAAAATCTGTGACAATTGTGAAAAACTTGTACTTAATGTTTTGGAATCACCCAGCCAGTTTCCTGAGTGGAAACTGAGCTAAAGATTAGGGTGATGACAAGGAGGCCTGCCGACCTCAAAGCCTGAGAGCTAACGTGCCACTTTTTAATAAAATGTAAATAAAAACATGTACATTATTCCTCTTGAATTAACTTATTCCAGTTACAATGTTTTATCAATGTAAGTGGTAAAACATCCACATTCACTGTAAACCTCTGCAGACCATAGATCTCCAATTAGAACCAATGGATTTTATTGAGACATATCTAATTGAAGTCGAACTAAAATGCAATTGCCACACTTTTCAGGTAATAATTCTAATTATGGAGTTTTATCACTTCACAGTTGTGTTGATCTTTCACATAAAATCCCAACAAAAACAATAAGTTGTGGTTCTAAAGTGAGAAAATGTGTAAAAAAAAAAAAGAAAGAAAGCTCTATGAATATTTCTGCATAAGCAATCAAAGATGCACTTCAGTTTTGGTTCTTGAGTGCCTGAAGGGACAACAAAACAACCACACACTGGCGACCACAGCGATGGCAGTGGGCAAAACACCCACACGTATGAATCTGCCTTCACAAATGTGCACACTTTTGATTTCAAACAGCAGCACACAGC
Source organism: Poecilia latipinna (assembly GCF_001443285.1). Taxonomy (NCBI): domain Eukaryota; kingdom Metazoa; phylum Chordata; class Actinopteri; order Cyprinodontiformes; family Poeciliidae; genus Poecilia; species Poecilia latipinna. Next base: position 171,229 of record NW_015113035.1, read on the forward strand.
AAAGCAGCAGGGCCGACGTGACTCCGAGGGCACACGGAACAGTGATATCGCAGAAAACCTGCAAAGCACACGCATGCACAACGCACACCTGCACACGCAATCCCACACGTTTAACTACATAGCATTGTGCTTGTTCTATTCCAAACAGTGAGTAATAAACCATTGCCCATTGCCTGTAGGGAAGAAACAATTTAATAAAACACAACTAAAAAAAAAAAAAAAAGTAATTCGTTAGGTAGGGGTCCTGACAATTAGGCGTAGAAGGAATAAATAAAAAGTTGGGGCTTGGGGACCGTGTACGTGTTCAAAAAGGTTGTTTTTTTTTTGTGTGGATGACAACCAGAGCACTCACTGATACATGAATGATGACAAAATGGGTGATAGTGTGAGATAAAGAAAAACAAACAAACAAGGAAATCATGATTAAATACAATCATGCAGGTGAAAGTATAAACTGATGTTAAGAGGTCTGATTTAGACTTGCTAAGCAGAATTCTAGCAAGTAGGCAGCATCTGGTAAAACATTTCTATGTCTTAGCATGCCCATGTTTTAGCCAGACAAGTATCTTAATGGACAGGGATTTTCACGACAGCTAGACACGCCGATTGTTTCCGATTAAACACGAATGTTAAACAGAAACCAGCAATTGCAGCAATTTGTCCAACGCTGCCGTAACCCTGAATTTCTTCGGACTGGAACGCCGGGAGCAATTTTGTACTCAGACCTTGTAAGATGCAATGGTGCAAAACAAAGGCAGATGAGGCACGCACATGATTGGGGGAGAAAACACGAAGACAGTGGAAAGGTGGGGATGCTGCTCACTTGGTTGTCGCCTGGGAGGCGGGGCATGGAAGCGGCCCTGCCGTGGCCTTCCATTGGTGGAAATTGCTCAGTATCCGAGATACCATCCTGCCCCATCTCTCTCATCTCTACCGTCTGTAAACAGAGCAGGAGAGCAGGAGATGGTGTGACTGGCTGCCATGATAGCTAACAGGGGAGTTAAGGGGAACAGTTGGAAAACGTCTGGTACAGTCGAGAGCTAAAGGGTGGGAGAATTTGGAAAGCTTATGTGTCGGCGGCTGACTGCCACAGCGATTGAAATTCAAACACGGAATGACAGGAAGTACACTCCAAACAAAAGCTGCCATCAACTCAACTGAGTGGACAATGGGAGGAGATTTTTTTTTTCCTTGTTGAAAGGCTTTTGTGATGATATAGCAGGAATGGAGTTGAGGAGAAAGTCATGTGCAGCCAAAGGGACTTATGAGACAAACAACAGTAAAGTTATCCAGATGCAATAGCGACACGCTGCAGGCAGCAAAGAAGGTCGTGAAGAAAATGACGACTGCTGTTGAAGGTTAATTTGCACACAAAGCGGTTAACGCCCAATTAAGCATCTTGTTTTTGTTGACACAATGCAAATTTGTCAACAATGTTGATGCATGTTGATGTGATATTCTAGTTTTTTTTTGTTTTTTTTTACATATATCAAAAATCTGACTCGCAGGAACAGTTGAACTATACACGTGTCAGATGAAACCGTTTCAGACCTTTGTCAGTCAGGGAGGGATTGCTCAACTGAGGGATTGCTAAATCTGATGCAGACGCCACTGATTAGATCTAGGAGCACAACAAACACGAACATGAGTCACTTTGAAGACAAACACAAGATCGATGCATGTAGTCGTGTGTTTCAGGGAAGATACAGAAAGATTTTTGAAAAACAGATACATCTGACAAGAAAGACTTTGAGGGTGAGACGGTTAAAAAAAAAAGCGTAAGTTTGGTGCAAATCCGATTGTAGTTGGAAATGATTTAGCGAGGACAAAACAGCAAGTAAGAATAGTCCAGCAAGAACTGTAAACCCCTCTGTACCAAAGTAGATTTGTTTTATACAGTAGAAAAATAACAACAGAGACAGGAAACGAAGGGGAACTAACATTTACGCATGGAACAAAGGATATCTCATATTACCTCAATTGTAGTGAACGGGTTTGGTTCGCTACAATTGAACAATTCATATTAAAATAAGAATAGCTACAGCTGATGAAATCATTCCATTTAAGAATAGAAAATTACATGAAAAACATTTAAAATATTATTTATAAAAGGACAAACGAGCCTAATTGACGCGCATATTTCAATTTAAGGAGATGTACCTGCACTACGCCTTCATTAAAATTTCCTTGAGGTCGAGGCTGTTTCCGAAGATTTATATTAGTCTACTTCATTAATTTCAAAACAACTTTAGATGTGTGTTTGGGATCTCCGTGTCAATTTTGAGGTGATGCTCTGTTTGCGTTATTCCACTCTGTACAATGTAGAATAACACCAGAACCGAAAAAAAGGGTGCGTTCACACTGCAGCCTGAAGTGACCCAATTCCGATTTTTTGGCAATTCCGATTTTTTTGCTGGGGCCGTTCACACTGCCAGTAAATGCGACCTGTATGCGTTCTGCAGTGTGAACGGGCAAATGACCTGAAAGTGTCCCGCATGCGCAGTAGAGGGCGCCATAGCGTCAGCGTTCTCAGTGTTCTGCCAACTGCCATAAAAAGAAGAAGTGCTCAGTGTTTGCGGAAGTAAACATGGAGGCTAACGGTGGAGCTTAGCTTACATATTTGAAGTTGTTGTCCGGCCGGAGCAACATATTAACAACTTAATCCTCATATAGTCCATCATGGTTGTTGTTTTTCTTCCCGCTTGCGCGTATCAGGACGCAGAATAGTGAGATTTGTTGAGAATCAGTGACGTTCAGTTCGGATGTAGGCGGCCTGGACGTTAGGTCGCATTTGAATCGGATACGTTTCGGATATGGGTCACATTTGAAAATGTGCTGTTCACACTGCCATGAAAAGATCGGATACAGGTCGCATTACATCAAAAAAAATCGGAATTGGGTCATTTCAGGCTGCAGTGTGAATGCACCCAAAGTCCTAACTGCAGGTAAAGTGTGCGTAAACTCGAGACGTGACACTTCCTGTTGTTGTGGCTCATCTGCTTCAAGGTTCTACTTCTACCCATTTCCTTCTGACAACAACGTCATTTGTTTTAGACACAACTGCCACTAGGCTGGTTATTATTTCTTTTCTGGACTATGAAATGATTGTGCCTTAAAATACCGTCAGATCAGTAGATTTTTCAGACCAGCCAATCTGTCATCAGCAATCATGAATTCAAGTCGATTACGTAAATCTCCTTCCTTCCCCATTCTGATAATTGTTAATCTAATAAAACGACTGGTGTGTGTATGATGAATAGATTTGAACTTGTTTAAAAAAAAAAAAGAGGTGTTCATAATTTTAAACTCATGCACTGAGTTCTTATTTCTGGGAAAAACGGTTCAAACCTCATCAGAAACCAAACATCGATATGGCATTCATGTCCATGGCGACTTCTAACTGAGAGTTCATTTAAAATGTTAAATGCTCACTGACTCAAAATTGCATCTGATGAGGACGAATGTTAACTACGCAATGTTGTTGCATTAGCACTAAAGGTTTTCTAGGGTATGTCTTTTGAAAACCGTCTACCTGTGAGTTGGTCATGCTTCCTAGGCCGTCCTCAGAGTACCCTTCAGGGCTCCAGCTGCCAACCTTCTGGGACATCTCCTTGGCGCGAGCCGTCACCCACGACTGGCTCTCTGGGATCCCGCCCTCCACCGGCCTGCGACATGCACAGAAACACAGCTTCCTGCTTTGATTTTATACTTTGATTTTACTAATAATAATAGTGCGTCAAAAGGACTGTTGAACTCACAAGCTGTTGCCAGTGTCTGTTGTCTCAGGCGGAGGCAAGGCGTTGTTGAGTCCCGGACCCCCGTCCTGGGAGGGGGTTGGTGGCTCCACGCGCTGAAACAGTAATGGCGTGCGGTTCTGTTTGAGATATACAACATGGCCGTCGCCAGCTATCAGGCAGACTGACAAGGGAAATGCAGGGTAAAGGTGCAGAGCAGGAACAGAAAGGAGGCAGTTGCCTAAAGCAAGGCCAGGCAAACAAAAAGAAAAAAAAAAGAGTAACTCTGGAACAAGTGATACCCCACAGCTAGATCGAGAAAGAGAAGAAAGAACATCGAGGAAGTTAAGCAACAGAGTGCTCTGTAAAGGACTAGAAGAAAGAGGAATTCACTACTGAAACCAGAGATTGACTAAAGAAAAATAATCAGGCACCCTGTAGGTCAGCCATGTCCATTTCCAGTTGATACGGGCTGGTGTCATAGTTTGAGGCAAGTTTTAAATTTGTCTCTGCTTCGACAGCCCAGGTTCAAATGTTTTATCTCTTCCTCAGCACGCCATCAAGTTTTAAAGCACCCGTTAACGACCCACCGGTTCACATCAGGTCAGGTCGGAAGCAGAGACACGCCTAAAAGTTGCAGAAAGCCAGCCCTCGAACTCTGGAAAAGGTTTTTGGGATTCTTCCGAGAATCAGGTAAAGGCGAACATGGACAGAAGAGGCAAAACAAGATGCAACATGCTTCTGGATTAGTGGATATAAGACTATAAGAAAAGGGAGAGATAAATTAGGGAAGATGATGAAGAAAAAAGTCAAATATGAAGCACTACCTTCTTTGCCATCTATTTATTAGTCGTCTTCTAAAGTTGTAAGATGATTGACAAAACGTATTTCGCCTTGTGTGCAAATTTATGAAAAAAAAAAAATTACAATCCATAAGAGGCTAAAATATTATTTTGAAACATCCAAGCTGTCTTGTTTTATCCAATATTAAACCAAATATAATGATAATGACAATAATTATGTACAAAATGTCCTTTAAAAATGAATTACTAGGATCCACTTTTACAACTATAGCAACCTTGACTCCTACAGTAGTTTCTGTCTAGGTATTATGTAACGCATTTTTACCAATTAATATCAACCTTTTCATGTCCCAAATCACAACGTACTCTAACTTGGCGGCTACTGCCTCTTCATCTGTGCAGTTGAAGAGGAAGAAACGGTGAGTACAAGCTTCAGCTTGGCGTTGACGTGTTGTACGTAGCCAATGTCATCGTACAACACGTACGACTAATACATGTGAAGCAAATCTTATCCACTGATCTTATCTACCTTGGCAAAGGTCTAAAAATGATCCACTGTCCAGTTTTTCCTCTGCAGTGACAGAGCTTTGACTGACAGACAAGGTCACCGGGTCATGGCTGCAAATTAGCAGTTAACGACAGCCACGCCACTGTTGCCAACTTAGCGACTTTCTTAAATAGTGCTATTGATTATTCATAATTCTTGAAAAATTCTTAAGTTAACAAATTAAAATATGTCTGTAGTTAAAAAGTTAATGGCATGTGCAACTATGATCAGAAGGATCCCACATTTCTATTATTAAACTTATTTTTTTTTCAGCATTTTATATTGTTATAAGTTTCATTCAGTGGGAGATCAAGAGGTGGAGCTGGTGCTCCTGACATCATGTTGCATGGGACAAATGAGGTGGAGACAGTTTGATAGTGTGTCATTTTGGTGAGTCAATGAATGAATGAGGGAAATTGTGTGAGGTTGGAGTCAAAGGGATAATAAATGAGGTAACAAATGCACCTAGTGGTCATATTACTGCATGCAGTTAACATGTGAAGCAGGCAAATATTGCTAATACAGTAGCATAACCCTGTCAAGAAGTAAAACATTTCCACTCAGAATATAGGCCCTCTAATGTTTCCAAACACCTTCAGGGGAAAAATTATTGAATACAATAGCCATCATGTAGAGAGTGGTCACTCCACTTCCTTGACAAGTGCTTTTATGCAGTGCAAAACAGTCCATGGTCAGGTTAGCAGATGCAATATCTTTGCAGGCAGTCAATATGGGAAAGATAATAGGGATTTTTTTTAGGTACGGGCACCTTTGGGGCTGTGACAACACTAGAGGCTAAAAAAAATATGTGACCTCGAATGTCACATTCTGAGCTTTGAACTTTACGAAAGGTTGAGTTTTAAATCTCCACACCAAAATGTCAACACCGAAATTGCTGTAATCGACTTTGGCCACAAGATGGCAGCAACGTGTTTACAGTAGGCCTTTTCCAGTGTAGGAGCATTTACAAAGTCCCGATCGGAACACAGGCTGTCACAGCCCACATTTGTAGAAATGAATCTACACACCTGTGGTCTTTATTTCAGCGCGTCAGTCTGCCTTTTTAATTCAGGGGCTCAGAGGCAGGCAGGTGCGTTACTTTACTAGAGGCTGCAGTACCTGTTCATCACGAAGAGCCTGGGATCGTTTGATCTTGCTCTGGCGATAGTACTCCATGATCATCATGGCCGCGTAGATTTTCCCAACCGTCAAGTCTGTAGCTGCTGAAAGAATGACAAGTTACCCTGCAGGATTAGACACTTTGGTATGGGCCCTGAGCATGGAGGATGGTAAAGAAGAGCGAGGCATGCACAGAGTGTGCAACCTGCGCTTTACCACACAGAAACATACACAGATGGAGCAATAAGTCTTTTCACTGACAGATGGATATAATTTTTTATTTTATTTTTTTATGTTTCCTCAAATAGAATGGCTCTCAAAAGTATTAGAATTTCAGATTTTTGTGATGCAAACGAAATGAAAACATGATCTTTTCAATTACTCAAATCATTTCGAATTTTTTTTCTTCCAAAATTAATGCAACATTTATTTTGTACAATTCAAATGCAAATCAAACAAATTTATTAAAGAAAAAAAATATATATATGTGTGTGTGTATATATATATATATATATATATATATATATATATATATATATATATACAGAAATAAAAAGTTGCGATAATCTAGTTACTTAAATTGCCCCTTTTCATTGATCCCAAATATTCTTGCAAAAAGGTCTTTGGTGCTTTTTAAAAAAAATTCCAACACATTTGTTCATTTTTCCTTTGAATTTTACAGCGTAGGTATGAAACATTAAATATTGAAAAAAAAAATTGGAAATGATTTATCGTGTCTCATTTTTTTTACATCACAAAAACATGTCATTTTAACAGGGGTGTGCAGACTTTTTGTATCCACTGTAAGTTGTGCTTGCTATATTAAACAAAATGCCATGCAGTCCCTCCCACATTGCCAGTATTGATGCATTCATCTATCTTTTTCACAAATTTTTAAGAGCAAGATTCATGCACTCATAACATCTCTCAATCTTTTGAACCACAAACAGCTTTAGAAATGTATTTACTCTGGGGGTGCTGTCATTCTAACTAGCACAGTTCCAAATCAAAGCCTTTGCCAGTGCATGCAGTACAAGCATTTACCAGTTTATCTGCAGCATTAAAGTCATCCAAACAATTTCTTCCGCTTTATGGTTAAGTGTGTGTGATATAAATTATGCTTACATATTTACACTGAGATAAACCTCTCAGGAAAAAAAGTGCACAGAAATACAAGGTTTATCAAACTTTATTCTGGGTACCAATAGAAGGAGCACACATTCCAACATGGGAACATTTACCACTGATTTAGGTTTTCCATTACAGTTGTGTCAGAGCTATCTCCTGTATTGATGTACTTCTTTACAAAATGCAAAACAAAACAATGTAACAGCAATATAAGACATCAAATGCCTGTAGTTTATGCTTTTTAATCCCTTTCTAGACTCTATGTTTTTGTTCATCGGTGTTTCTTGATTCTCATCTTCCAATATCTTGTAAATGTAATTAGCTGACGTACTGTGAAAGACCTCCATGCCACTTGATGAAGAGCTGCTAAGGTAATAGAAACCTTTGTGTAAGGGACGGCGGACAAGGGAGGCAGCTAAAAGCGTCCTGGATGAAGGCTGAAGAATCAAGTTTAGAAAACCACTTCAGTTGAGTAGCATAGAAGTCAATAACCTAGATCACGTTTGTCAAATTATCCCTCAAAAGAGATGCAGGTATAACCTAACGGTGATCTGCATTTCTGCAATACCACAGGCACTGCAACATTGGAATTGAATACGGTGCATCATATTGGGTGCAAAAAATACAAGAGCCAAAACGGGTTTACTCTTGATAGTTAGGGATGCATAGAAATGTATTCTCAGTGTACAGAACTTCACATTTAGACTCGAGCTCTGGCTGCCTGGAGTGAAAAGACATCTATAGAGAGTTTATCTATAGTATGACACCCTCTGATTTCAGGCACAGATAAAGCAAGAAATAGGAGATATGGTGTCGTTTGTATGTGTTTCTTTTTTTTGTGTGTGTGTGCATGTGCAGAGTTGTGTTTTTATGCGTTTGCTTATTTGGTAGAGGTGCGTTAATTTGTGTTTAGGGATCTGCCAGCTGATTCAGAGGGTGCAGCCGAGACAGAGACAGAAAAAGAGAGAGACTGACTGAGAAAAGCGGACCTCAGGTGGTGTGAAGTGAATCATCATTGGAGCACTGGGTGCCATAAGGTGGCTGGACCGAGCCACAAATCTGTGTCCGCACCAGCACTCTGAGACTTACCCTTGTGCGGTGTGACCAGCAAATCCAAAGTTTTCTGGGAGAGGTTGGGCCATATCGCCATCATCTCTTTCCTCAGCTCCGCGTCCATCTGATGCTTGTCAATGCCACCTAGACATATTCGTAGCAAGACCAATGCATGCATCCAACATGCGAGTACAAAACCAATAATGTTGTTTAAAATGTTTAACACACAAGAACGCATTATTCGTCCAAAGAAAAAAAAAAAGAATTGATATAAAAAAGGAACACACACCACATACAAACAAGGAGACAGACAAAAAGAAAGAAAGTGTTTATTAGTAAGACGGTAGTTAGGATCGGTTCAGTTTGTGACTCCATCTGGTACTCTTTCAATTTTAAGTCGTAAAATCCTGAATACGTCGTACAATCTACAGACCAGATTGTACGACGTAAGACATAAAGACATTATGTCTTACGAGAATCAAATAGAAAATATTTCCAACAACTAACAAGGCTGAAAATTGAATGTAAATGAAAGTCTAGGAAATATTTTAGACAACGTGCAGCGTGGAACTTTGTCTTCTCAAGTAAGTGCAAGCTATTATTATGAAGTTCAGATTTGAAAGTGTGCAATTTAAGCTTGGCACCTTTTGTGACTCTACTTTTGTGACTCTTATTTTAAAGTAAGGCGGGTTGCATTGACGGAGTCTGTTCACAAAAAAACATTGATAACAGGTTATAAAAGGACAGAGGAATCCCTAACCATGTTTAAATCATTTATCTGGGCCCATTTTCAGAACTCTATAGTAAAAAAAAGAAACGGTGACAGTGCGGCAGACAACATTTACGCAGTGAGAACGCTGCAATTGCTTCTGCGTAAGCCGCTAACAACATAAAGTAGGCTTCAGAACTATTATTCCACAGGGTAGTTTTCATTGAGTCCGGACTGCATTTGATTCACTCAGATCATAACCACACACAATAAACTCGAGAGGCCCTCCCCAATCATCAATCACAATCTGTCACACTACATGTTGCAGCTGGAGTTCTGGAACCAAAGGGTTAGAGATATGTTTGGGGGTATTTCCCCATTTCTGGCTGCACTTTGTGCCCAAACACCATTAAAACTTAAAATACAAGCAAAGTTATTGTACGTATAAAAAAAATGCATTGTGGTTTTGGGTTTCTGACTTCCTCTAAAAGTGTATTGGGACATGGTATTGGTGGGCGGACTTCAACGGTCCCCGTTGTCGAGATTGTTCCGCTGATTGTGAGCACGCCTTCAGGATGATGACAAGGCAAATTTAACATTTTGAAAATTTTGAAACTCTTATTTATAAAAACGGAAAATGCAAGCGTTTTCAAAATTTGGGTTTTAAATCAAGCCCGCCCATTGCAAAAATTTCTTGACCGAATGTCGTCGCGTCTCATAAGCTGCTAGATGTAACCTCGTGACAAAGTAATTCCAAACGTTTTCATACCCTTCGCAATCTTGATATCCAGAGCTGTGCGGATCAAAGCCATGAGTGTGGAGTTGAAGTGGACCGAGTTGTCGTCACCCACAGGTAGATCCATACGAAGTAGTCTCTGTGAGGAAGCCAATTAAGGTGAGCAGTGAGAAAATTTGGGAAGTAAAGGAAGTGTTTGTGGAACCTCCAGGTGACAGGACCACAAGGTTTGTGGTTGGAAGGGGAGCTGGGAAAGGGGGAAGGGCAAGGGTCCTCAGATTGAAGGAGCTTTGCACAGCTTATATAGTAGGAACTAACTCTACCTGTAATGGCTCAGATTAGAATTACTTTTCTGTGAGAAATCCCAGTAAACATATTTGAGCTACTTTTGTTGCATTAAAGAATTTCAAAGAGTCACTGATTTGTTTCATAAGGATCACTTTGATCAAAAGTAATCGCAGGTTGGTTTAACAAATGAGCATTACAGGCTGAGCAGTGCCCAGTGTTACCTAGAGCTCCCCCTCAAGGTTTGGAGGTTCACAGTAAAAACAACTGAGACCAGCTGATAAACCAATAAACCAAAAACAAACTATGGGAGAAATTACAGGAATAAATCACATTGTTTTTTGTGTTTATTGGTTTGACCTTCTATGGGTCTCATTGACTAGCATTAGAAGAGGACAACACAAAGACAGACACCAACTCACTGCACGATGCTCGTGTGTGTTTTGGTGGAAAAAGACGACGAAAGGGTGAAAAACCCTTGCATGCATTGCGTCATGCATTCCCCGCGCACATTCCATTCTAAGTGCATCTACGTTTTTCCATCTTTCCCCAAGTCCTTCTTGCACATACAGTCCCCATGCAAGCATGCAGCGCACACACAAAATGTCTCACAGGACAAGCAGCCGAGTAGCTGTGAACAGAAAGTCACTGCTGGTGACATTGGAATGATCTTGAGTTGTTTCAATGTGGTTGTTGGTATAATAAACGAGAAAAGACAATGTAATTGTATTAACACAGATGAGTAATCTGCTGCACAAAAACGTTTAGACGTTGAGATCTAGTGTGTGAAAAACGGATTAAGGTTAAGAGGGTTAAGAGGTGAGAGAGAGCAGTGTTTTGTTTTGTTTTTTAAAAATTGGGAAGAGAAAAATCAAGAAAAGCTCACCATGGAGGAATTATTTTTGTCCATAAATATGTAACTTTTTGGGTAAACTAAACACATGTAGGGGATATAAAGTGAAACGTGAAATGGCAGAAAGTTTGTAACTGAAAAGTAAAGTTCGGGGGAGAGAGACGACAGAATTAGAAAAAAATCATTTGGTGCTGAAGAGGTGAATGTAAGTGACCAAAAACAAAAGAACAAAAAAAAAGAGAAAAAAAATAATACATTTAAAAAGAAGCAGAAAAACAGAAGCCATTATTGGTTGGCGGTATGTGTATAAAGCAGTCCTGCCTGAAGGTTCTGATGTCTTTCCTCCAGAGAGAGAGAGAGTCAACAGTGAAAAGCAAAAGAGCTAACTATATCGCCGTTTTGTGAACTGGGTTGAAATTTTCAAGCGAAGCTTGGATTGAAAACACATGTATGGAAATGGTCACATGATAACATTTAAAGGACAGATTATCGGATTAGACCATGCGCAAAGCGCATATTGTGTTGTTAGGCAGGAGAACAGAAGGGTTACGCATTTCCTTTCTATCAGGAAGGACGCTTATAAAGCCTTGAAAACTCTTTCACATTTTGCCATATTTCAACCACAAACTTCCAAGGAATTTCATCGGGTTTGTAAGTGTAAGAGCAACACAGAGCAGTGCACAATTGAAATGGAAGCAAAGGTTATTTCATAAAAAAATGATCTGGATGATATGGCATGCATTTTTATGCATCTCCCTTTACTACTACCTACCATTTGCTTTTAGTCCACCTGAGCGTAGCAGGTTTTGGACATGAAATACTGTTCAGTATGAAAATAGTATGACATAGCTGCAGCAAAAGTCTTGAAGGAACAGATAAACTTGCATAGTGCAGGACTTGATTCTTGGCTGTACTGTACTATATTCATTGGCAGAGCGGCTCAGTCAAAGTCCAAAACTAAATCTAACTGATAGTCTCTGGAAAGACTTGAAATTTGCAGTTCATATATGTTCTCCATCTATCCTTTCTGGCTGAGTGTGGCCTATTTTTCAATGAAGAACAAAGACTCAGGTGGACTGAACATATCCATGCCACATTTTTCAGATTTGGAGTTACAAAGTACGTGGAAAACTACTTATCTACCTTCCATTTTGCTACTGTACACTACTTTGTTTTTGTAGTGTACAATACAAACATAGTAAAATACAATTAAAGTAGTGACTGTAGTACCAACAAATGTGAAAGAGTTCAAGTGGTACCAACACATTTGCAAAGAAATGTAGTTTGAGAACAAGACGCTGACAGACAGAAAGGGACATGGTGATGGTGCATCCGATGAAACAATGGAAAATAACTGAGAGAGAGACCAACAGAGCTTAAACTGTACGGGTCAAATAGTATTGATCTCTACTTTTATTTGTGAGGTTAGGTTTCCACTGAGGGAAATGGCCCAATAAAACAATAATCTCGATGCGAATATTAATTAGCCTTTGGAAATAAAGTGGGCAAAGGAATGACACATTATTAATATTGCAACTGTGCCGAAGTCCCATTCAGTGTGGAACGGTAAATACAGTAAAATGTCGTCACTATTTTCCCAAAGTCTGTTGATGAAGGAGCGAAGATTGGGAATGGAAATGGTCTCCTGTGCCTACAGGCTGTTTGGCTAGCTGCCCCCCCCCGGGAAGCTTACAGTGATCTGCCAGTGATTTCTCATGGGAGCCGATCACGGGAGGAGTGAGGGGAACATATGCTCACACGGATGTGATTACCATTCTGTACGCTTCTGTTTCAGAAAATATTTCACGAGTGACTCTTTGTGTCTGTGGTATTTGACAAACAGGGCGTGTGCAGAGGGACAAAAGAAACAAAAAAAAAAAAGAAGAAAACTACAGTGGCAGTGGGTGGTCGTCGGCCGTGCAGAAGGCAGGTGAGCGTATGTGTGGGGAGGGGAGCAGCAATATTCAGAGATGAAAGGGGGCTGGAAACAGAATAGAACTGCATTGACGACAGAACCAAAGGACGAAGAGGAGATAGGACTTGCAGATAGAAAAAGAAAAAAAAAAAAGGCTGCTCGGGGGCTTGGAGCTGCCGCTGCTACATGAAGGGTGACAGAAAAAAGAACGGCTTCTGAATGGCAACCAAAGGCTCCCTGAGGAAAACACATCACTGGCACAAGCCCTCCTGCTCTCTCTACCATGAGACATAGCAGAAAATATCTATGTGTAGGTTGATGTGACCTAATTCCCTGTGTTTCTGTGTATATGTGAGTGTGCATGTTCGAGAATGGGCCTCATCCGCAGGAGGGAGCGAGTCAGAGGACGTTAAGTCTGGTGGACCTTCCAAGCCCTGTTGCACACGCATACCGTCGGATACGAGTGCGATTTTTTATTGGGGTCCCCTTCCATAAAGAGTTTGGGTTATTAACCTTTTTGCATAATATCGTCATCTCAATATTTGGGGGGAAAAAAAAGGAGAAAAAAAAAAAAGATGACATTGATCTGCATGTATGTGTTTGTGAGCTTGCCTGTCCAGTGCAAACGAGCTGAGAGGGTCCCTCTTTCACGTCCCCTCCTGCGGATACGCCACATCCCCTCGCCCCGCCTGGAACCCTTCGAAGTATCTTTCCTGCAACCTGCGCCCACCAGTTCCACACCACCACACAAAGGCCACAACACCGACCAGCCGACCCAAAGTTTTCCACGAAAAGGAACAGAAACAAAACCAAAGAAACAACGACACTAAAGTTTACACCACGTTGAGCGCTTAAATCCCTGATCCCTCCCTTACAGACCACCCCCGAATCCCCACGAAGGCTTTGGTAGAGACGTGGGGGGGGGGCTGGGTCTTTCTGACCTTGTAGGCCACCCGTGCCGGACACCTCTTCCCTAGGCCCAGCGGAGGACTCATGTGTCTCAGCATGTCATACATTTCCCTGCAACTGATCCTGCCACTGCATCATCAGCCAGTGCCACCACCCCGTTACCAAATCAGGAGAGGGAGAGAGAGAGGCAGAAAGTAGATGAAGTTAAAGTATAGATTTGAAAATAGAAAATAGGATATTAGAAAGATACAAGAGAAGGTGGGAGGAAATTCACCAAAAACAAATAAAAATAGACAGCGAGGAGGACACGCTTTTGACTTAGAGAGTCTGTGGGAGTGCGGGTTTTTCGAGGTAAAATATTTCTCATCTCGAACGTGAGACCAAAAGGAGGCAGCAAATAGAAGCTGGAGGCTGGGATTTAGTCAAGTTTCTACTAGGTTGAGCATATAGATAGGTTTTTCTATGCAAAAGATTAAAAAAAAAAAGTTTCGTTTCCAAGACTCAAAATTGTGATGCGTTTATCATCTCTACCTTAAAAGATGTCTCCATTTATATTTTGTCGAGGAAAATTAGGCATCACTCAACTGGGCAGGATTTTTTTTTTTTTTAATCCAATAGCACAATGTTTCAAAAGGTATATCTCGAAGTCTCCTCAGACCCTTCAATCAAGTCATTTTGAATTTATAGTCATGGACTACCTTAATGTTTTTAACTCCTGATACTCATCATTGTTGTACTTGCTGTGATTTTAGGTAAGCTGCAACCCAAGCAAGCCGTGAGCCGGCAACTCTGTGCTCAGTTATTTTCAAGATCATTGCCTCTTTTCTTGTCCATGGCTTGCAAAGCCGTTTCGTAGTCCTCGGTTTTCTTTAACAATATAAGTGTTTTTCAACCTTACACTGAATTAAATAGTAGTTCAAGCAGCCTTTTGCACTGACAATTTTACTAACACTGATGTTGGAATGGCGACAAGTTTTCAATATACTGTGCAGGTCTACAATCTCTCTAAAAACAACAACAACAACAAATAAAAAAAAAACAAGAGTATGCTTTCTGTAGCCAGGTTTTTAAAATTTCTTTTGCTAAACATTTATTTTAATGTTCTACATTTCTTAGTAGTGTTTTAGATGAATTTTGAACAAAGGAATTTAGGCAGTGACAGAATTTGCAAGAATTTATCAACAATCCTTTATCGCTCTCTTTTAAATTTTTTATCTACTGGTTTTGGTGGCTTAAATAACGATGAATTAATGATGTTTTAGTATCTTTAATTGATATTTAACATTAGCTATGTATGCTAAATATCAAAATCACCCTTCAAAAAAACCATCAAAAAGCAGAATCATGTTCAGTAAACACTGAATCTTGCTTCCGCACGTCGGTGTGTGTTCAGTATGTTTGTCGCCGTGTGTTTGTGCGCGTTTCCAAAGAAAGGCAGAGCAAAGCTTGACAGAAGGCAACAAGCTGTGTCTGCTCTGATCAGAGAAGGGAGGAAGAGGAAGGGGTGTCAATGCAGTTTCTGTTGTTCCCCTAAAACCCCCAAAACCAAGAACAATGCAACACTACAGTGGACAACCGTAGCTTGCTACATTAAAGCCATGGCTCCACAGCAAGCAAAGAAGAAGAAGAAAAAAAAAAAATCAAAGATAGTCAAAAGAAATACAAAAACAAACAGAAAAAAGATCCAGTTTATAATGGCAAAACATCTTAAAGTTTTCATTTTGTGCATTTAACATGCTTCTCTAGGTGTCTGCATTGTCCTGCACATTCTCTCAGCAGTTCAGAATGCAAGTCGATAATGGTGGAAAAGAAGTTGAAATGAAAAAAATAAAGAGAACAAACTAAGAGACCAAAAAAAAAAAACTAAAAACAAATCAAAAACAAAAGCAGCATTCAATCCATTCCTGGATGCCGTGGCTAGCAAGTGTGGTTGAGAAGGTTTCATTTGAATGAGAGTCAAACCTTGCAGGCCACCCTATGGGGGCATTTCTTTCCTAAGCCAAGAGGCGGGTCGATAACTCGTAATAAACTGTACATGTCCTTATAATGTATGCGCCCGCTGCAAGAAGAATACAGGGGAGTTAAACATGGACACAAACAGGGGGGGGGAGGTAACATCAAGAGAGAAGAGAGGACATTGGGAGCAAGAACACAAGATCGACAAGAACAAGAAAAGACTTTACAGTGTTGTAAAAATGATCCTTGACATAAGATAAATAAAAAAAAAACATCACTTCAGTGCAAGGGATCTTTTATGTGTAGCTTTCATAAAACAAGCCCTTGATATCTGGCTAAAGAGTCGCAGCGAATAAACAATACGATTCAAGAAACAGCACAGAGACTAGGAAAGTATGCGCTTGATAATTGCTTAATAGCTGCTTTTAATGTGAGGAGTCCCTCCCTCTTAAATACATGTTCAGTGTTAGCTATTTGTTGTTGCTTCCTGGAATTTGTCTCTCTGCATGTTTGCTGAAAAAGCAAGTCTTTTCAATCGGTGGCTAGTTATTCACTGAACAAATGTATCCATTCGTAAGTGTTTTAATAAAGCTGACTGTATAAGAGGTCTCAAGGCTACTCAAACATTTTTGGTTTTGGCTCCTCAAGTCTTTTTTTACTTCTTAACAGTTAAACAGTTTGCAGCACAGCATAAGGGAACACACAAAATCTGGAATACAGATACCTTGAAACTTAGCATGTCTACAGCAGATATTAGGTTGGTGTGGAGGAGAGACACTGCCACGTTAAGTTTTTGCCAGTATGCCGTTTCCAGTAGAGGGAGGAGATTTAGAAACGGGTAAGAGATATATCTCGGGAAGGAGGAGGGCAGGAGAGGAGAAATTAAGGGATGCTCTGTGTGGTGGAGATAACCAGGGGTCCCATGTGGTTACACACATAGGCAGCTATTTGGTAAGAGCTTCACTTTGTTGTGACAAGCTGAGCACTTGGATCTTAAAGCTGCAGTAGGGAGCAGTGTGCAGAAACACACTTCTTCCAGTCAGAAATACCCAATCTGACCCAGGAGGAATGTCTTAGTATTGTCAGTCGTGCTCGTGTATGTGCTGCTCACACCCTTTAGCTCAAGATTAGCAGTGTGCTGCAGCTGCCCTGATAGTGACGAAGCAACCTAACGTTACAGGAAAACCAACAATTTGTCAAGTTATCGGCTGTGGCGCAACAGAGAGCAACTTGGGGGGAGGGAGGGGTGCTTGTTCAAGATGTTTGAGATCAAGTCCACATTTTCCTCAGAGCTCCCTACTGCAGCTTTAACAGCTTAATTCCCTATAAAGAGATTTGCAAATCAGAATTTCTTTTTACCAGAGAGAAAAAGCGGTCACAGAGTTACTCTGCGGTGACCACAGACCCTGGAGAGAGTCCCTGTGTGAGCAAACTGGTTAGAACATAAAGGTAACGATTTAACAGATCTGAATGTGGTAACTTGATGTGTGCGATTCTATAAGCTTTGTGTTTCGTTGGAGCTGGGTGTAGGCATGTTAGCACTCACCAGGCAGCAGGATCATACTCGGCCCATATCCTTACATACTCATCAAGGTGGTGAGGTCCCAGAATAGATGAATCTCTGGTCAGGTACTCAAAGTTGTCCATGATGACGGCTACAAACAGATTCAGCATCTGCACGTGTAGGCATATGAACGCACAGGTAGAAGAAAGAAAAGTTAAGCATTCAATTTGACAAGAGGTATCTTATAATCAGTCAAATAAGTTCTGCAGCTGGACTACCAACCCAAATATATGTTTTTTCAAGCTTTTCCCCTCCGATTCAATACTTTGTTGAACCGTATTTTGTAGCAATTAGCTGCAAAACCTTTAAGGCTTCTCTCTGTCACCTTTGCACATCGAAAAATGGAAATTTCTGCCTATTCGTTTCTGGCAAAATAGCATAAGTACAGCCAGACTGAATAGAGAGTGTTTGTGAAATTGAATTGGCATGTCTTGAGATCAAGTGAGAAAAATAATCGTCCCAACTAAAGAAAAGAGTATCCACAGCACGATCCAGCCACCACCGTGTGTTTTAAGACGGAGTTGCATTTCTCTACCAAACATAGCAGTATATCCTCTTCTACATGTTGTCGTGTCATGTACATACATCATCCAGCAAATTAGTACATGTTTGTGGTTGCAAAGAGGTGTAAATGATTCTGTAAAACATCGTGATTTTCCTCCACTGGTAGGATGTGACTGTTAAACCTCACAGTGCGTGCTCACCAAGAACGAACAGAAGAAGATGAAGGAGACAAAGTAGAGGTAGGACATCTGGCTTCCACACTCTGGCCCTGTGTTTCCTGAATTGATGTCGCACTCCTTACCCCCCAGACAAGCCAGCATGATCTCATGCCACGCCTCTCCCGTCGCGCTCCTTCAAGTGCGCAAAAACGAGATCTTTAGCAAAGCAGGAGCGTCTACACAAAGTGCAAGCGTTACGATCAGGGCGTCCACTTCTTTCTGTGGATCCCAAACACGTGCAAATAATCACCTAAAGAGAAGCATCAAAGCCTGCACAAAGGTCCTGAAGTTGTTGTGTTGGTTGATGGCACTCTCTCCATCTTCTTCAATAGCAATATTCCCAAAGAGCTGCCAAACAAAGTCATATTATTAATATAAAATAAAAATAAAAAACACATGATGTTGAGACTATGACTGTTATGCTATTCCCCTTTGGAGCTTGCATCAAATCTCATTGCCCCATGCTATAAATTCACAAAAGTAAAATATATTAAATGCATCTTCAAAGCGCCGTAGGGAAAAGTAAGGTGAAGGGTGTCACCCACCTGCATCCCGATTATGGCGTAGATGAAAAACAGCATGGCAATGAGAAGGCAGACATAAGGGAGTGCCTAAGGAGGAACAGACATGACAAGAATTGATCATATGTAAAACACACAGACTACCATCGCCTATAGAATACTGAAAAATTGGGAATCTCTTGATATGAAATAATTAGTTAAAACTAAATTAAGATTTTCACCAGTGTGAAGATTTGAACATTTAAAGACAGAAATCACAACAGATGTGCGTACTTTACCCTTGTTAGAAATCAAGAAGAAATTCCATCTTATGCATAATTAATGATATGTGATTTTCAAACATCATTAACATTCGGATAAACCATTTTCCCTTCCTTTTCATGAAGCTAAATTCAGCTTCGGATAAACATTTATTTCCTGCTTCCCATCCGCAGCGTGGATGTGATACATACGCAGAAGTCTCAACGACAGAGTCTTGTGGCAAGATAACAGCGAACAACTCGTTTACAGTATGAGTATCGACACATTTTCTACCTGCTAATTATTTCATTTCATTGAAAATTTAAAACTGAAAACAATATTTGGAATACCTGCCACAGGTTTCCTTTTTTCACGTTTTAGATATCCTGAAAATACATTTGCAAAGCTAGGATTAATTGATCTCGTTCTAACGTCTGGGAGACATTCTGCATCAAAATCCTGCTACAATTAACAGGACAAATTTAATAGGCGTCTTGAACTGACACCTAAAAATGCTCTAATTTGTCTTGAGAAGAATTATCTTTAAGAAATCTACAATGTTAAGTGCGCACATGGAAAATGGCATTCACACATGTTTGTGTAAGTATGAATTTGGGGGCATCTTATTTAAGGGGAGGGGCCGAGTATGATTAGCTGCGAAAAGTGAAACACGCTGATGAGATACAGTTTTATTTATTTGATTTTCTTTAGTCACTGAGTGAGATTCATCGATAGCAGGATTCAAAACAGTGACTATTACAAAAATGTGCTTGCCATAGAACATTTTAATGCTAAGTCTATAGCTTTTAAAAGCTATGATGTGCATATGACAATGTTTACGTTCTCAAAAATAAACGCATAGAGTCTTAGGGTAATTTGAAGCAAACCTTGAACGACTGAACAAAGGTCCAGAGCAGGATGCGAATGGTTTCTCCCTGCCTCAGCAGCTTGATGAGACGAGCTGCTCTGAACAGCCTTAGGAAACTTAAGTTGATGAAATTATCCTACAGTAGAGCCACATCATGACCAGAGATAAAGACAGACGGGGAGGTTGAAGATAGGAAGCGACAAGGAGAGGGAAGTCAAAGAGGGACAGAAAAGAGGAAGTGGGGTGAGAATAAAATGAAACAGTGGTTAGTTCTGCAGCAAGTTGTGCCATATCTAAAATGACGAAAAACATAAAACGGGGGGAGAGAAACAAAAACAAAACTCAAATTAATGCAGATTTAAAGTAAATAGAAATGAAATAATAAAGAGTCATACAAGTCAAAGCAAACCAAACTCAAGTCAGCAAGGCTCCAACAAGCTCTTCATATCCAGTAGATCGGGCAAACAAAACAATGCAACACACCAGGGGGGGAAAAAAACAAACAAAAAACATTCAAATCTAACTAGCTTCATCCAATTAGGGATATGTTATTAGTAGTTGTGGCAGAGAAGGTGAACAGTTTGAGTGCAGGACTGTCAGGACATTTTCTTTCAAAGACAACCAAATGCACTAATTCTCTCAAGGCAAAAATGCAAATTGTAAAGCATGACGAGCACAAAGCATGCAGAAGGAAACAAAGCAGATTTTACAGCAGCTCATGCACAGGCTAGGCTGAAGAAGTCAAATAGACATTGTACTGATGTCACCATCAAATAAGAGCAACAGAACCACAACTTTTTAAAATAATTTCTTAAGTTTTCACATTTGCACTAAAAAAAAGGTTACGTTGGATTTTGTTGCTTTTATTCGATTTTCTTGATTATATAACATCTTACAGAATGTGTCCTTCCACTGTTTATCAGATAACAGAACAAAAGGCAGCTGTTTGAAACTGAAGAGGACCTGGCAGCAGCACATGCAGGTTACTGTACGGCATTTAGTCCATCGCTCTGTGAGTGTGTATGTATTTGTGTGTGTGTGTTGTAAAAATAAAGAGCTGCTGCCAAAGGCATGCAAGGGTCATCATGCATTACTTATTCTCTCTGCCAGGTGCAAACCTTTGGAGTCACTGTCTTGGCAGAAAAAAATAAAAAATAAAAAAATCTACCAATCACTTTCAAATGTGTGGGTGAATATGTGAATATTGTACGCTCACATATTTGAATGTAGCAGTCTGTAGCCGTTTATAGTGTCTTAATCCTTTACAAACTCTGCTCAAGTTCTCAGTAAAGGATATACAGTGAGTGTTGTGGGTGAGTCAATCACAAGCATGCACAATTCACAAACATACCACTGGCTGGGATGCCGATAAAATACATGCAGCAAAATAAGATCTCCAAAAAAATTACAAACCATCTACATGTGGATGTTGCAGACATATGGTTTATAGCAGCACATTTTTGGGGATTTTTGGTTGATTCCAAGAGCAACCAGACAGATTGACCAAGCCGGTTGTCATGGGTGGAACACAGAGGATTCATAGTGCATTTTGATTGGGCGAAATCACAGGAACAAGTCGAAGGGGAGAGAGAGGGGAACAGGGCAAAGTAGATTACAGAAGGTCGTCGTAAAGTGTGCAGACGATTTAAAGAAAGCATGTGAAAAGATAAAAAAAAAAGACAAAAAATCAATGGTCATAACATCAAAAAAATCAGCACAGTAGCAGGTGTCAGATTACAGGTTTTACACAAGTTTATAAAACTGATGAGATAAAGCAACAACAACAAAACAATAACAAAATAAAAAATATATATATATTTTTATTGTATGGATTCCTTCCAGCTATTCATAAATTATTCACAGGCATTTGGTTGTTTTGGGTTTCAAGGTACATCACCTCAAATTGGAAAATAAATAAATAAATAAATACCCACATGGTTAAAATTAATCTTTATAGAAGTAATTTTCTTAGCGCTTCTTAGTTAAATTTAAAATTTTACCCAATACCTTCAATTAAAAACCAAATTAATTTTTACAAAATACAATGTGTAAAAATGTATAAAATGTATAAAAATCTGAAACGGCAAAACACTGATAATAAACAGTAACTTCCAAAGCATTCTCACAAAATTAACATTAATTTAGGTGTATAACATGATTAGCTTTTTAAAATAAATGCATCAGTAGTTTTCTTCTTTTTTTTTTTTTACATTTGCATTGTTATTCAGACCCATGCCTGCTGTATGACAACATCAAGAGCAGTAAATAAATAAATAAATAAATAAAGCTTTGCTGATCAACAACAACAATTTCAACCTTTACAAAGTGTCTCAGAGTGTTGATACTTCTCGCTCCAACAGACAGAAGTTTTCAACCATCATAACGCTTTGACGTCTCGATCTAACCACGACTGTAACACCAGTTTTTCAAATTGCTTAAAATCACAACTACCTGCACATCTGTTTAATAGCTTTTTTTCTACATGTTTCACCCTGGAATTATAAGTACAAAGGTGGATTTTAACTGTTGCGTTATCCTCGCCTCAATTTGTACGAGCCTGGACTAATTTCATTCTGCACTCCTTACATCTTTGATCTCATTTTGTTTGCAGATCTTAGCATGAAAACAACATTATGTTTAATCCAAAAACAACTTACAGAATAGGCTATTAGCAAGGAATATGATATACACTATACAGCCAAAAGTATTTGCTCTTCCCTTCAAATCAGGTTTTCCATTCACTTGCATGGCCATAGATGCATAAAATCGAGCACATCTTCTGTGAATTGTTACCATGTGCAATAAATCCTTGATTAAAGTTAATAAATATTCCACAGTTAACTTTTAATGGCACTGTTACAAAAAGAAAGATTAGCACATACCTGTCTGCATTGTGTCAAAGGTAAAGTTTGGTGCCGTTTTCTAAGAGTTGGGTTTACCCTCTTAGTTCTAGGAAAATAAATCTGTACTACTTCAGGAAACTAAGACATTTTGGGCAATTAAATGCTCCCAACTTTCTAGGAGCAGTTTGGGGATGGCCTCTTTCTGCTGGACAAAGTAAGCACCACAAAGACATGGTTGGGCGAGTTTGGTGCGAAAGAACTCGAACGTCCTTCACAGACAAACAGCCTCTGACATCTACCTGACCGAACAAGCTTGTGATGTTTTTCAGCGGCGTCAATGTCTAACATAATAAATGGCACTCTTGGAAGTGTCAGCTCTACTATTAAATCTATAAGAACGTCCCCGAAGTTTCCACGTGTGTGAAAGAGCATAAGTGAATACTTTTGGCTATATAGTGCCTGTAAAAAGAAATAGAAAACTGATTTTTATTAAAATAATAGTCTTAGGTGTCTCTTTGCCAACACTAAGAGTGGGATCATTACTGGAAGTGACAATCAGACATCTGAAACAAGCAAATAACACGACTGGCTGCTTGGACAAGCTGTTAACTGGGTCTATGTAGAGCATCAGCATGCTCCCTGCCTTGCTGACGGTGGCTCGGAGTTGGCTGGCTGGATCCCCATCTCACCAACTGGGACAATTATATAAGACTTTCAAGAGACGGTCACGCATGACTGAGCAATGCCAGACTTAACGATGATATCTAACTCACGCTCTTTCCTTATTCTCTTGGCTTGTATAAGTTTTCGAGGGACAGTCGCAGATTTAAAACTTCACTGACACATGCTGCAGCCCACCTAACGTATACTGCACTCCCAGAGGCTTTTTTTCAAATTTAATACTGGCCTTTTAGAAGAAACGACTTCAGAGCACAAATGGCAAAATTGCTACTTACCCCAAGCTCTGTGACCAGGATGTCTGTAATGCTGCCCAGAACTGTCACACAGTCAAAAATATTCCAGGCATCTTTGAAATAGTTCTGAACAAATCAAAGAAGAGAGGGAGCGCAAGGGAGGAGAAAGATAGGGGCATAAAACGTCAGAGGGATATTGCGGGAAATGATGTGAAGAAATTTATCAAGGTGGAATAAAACACAGGGAAAAAAACCCCATGAATTTGGAAAGGAAGGCGAGTATGAATAAAGGAAATAAATTAAAATAGAGAAAAGGGTTGTTTAAATAATTCGAGATGAAGAGTAAGTAGAACAGAAAAAGCAGCAGAGAGAGAGAGAAAGAGAGACAGAGAGAGAGAGAGAGAGAGAGAGAGAGAAGCAGAATGGGAAAGTGGTGAAAAAAAAAAGACATGTCAGAATCAGACAAGAACAGATAAAAATTAGATTGGACAAATGGACCATCAGTGACAGTCTACAGGATGGATGGCATGTAGTCAGGTTAAGGACAAATTCTGCTGCAGTGACCATCAAACGTCATAACATCACATACAGAGTATACATGGCTTAAAAATACATAGTTAAAATCAAAGTCTGAAAAAATATTTGGTTTTAATGTGTGTGAAAGGAATCACAGAGCGCTGGTCAAGACAAACAGATGATACTCTGAGCACTTCTTTTTTTCTAGCGGTTGCCTGCAGCCAAACTGTGCATTACACTTAGTGGCAGCTATCAAAATAAACCACCTTGACACACACCTACAAACACACACACATGTGCTGATAAAGGACATGTCTGAGGAGTGGCATTATTTAGGCTTAAGATGCCTATGTTGACTGTGTTCTGGCCTTCTCACTAAGATTCAAATCCTCTTCTGGTCTAATCACCGCCCTCAGAGTAATCTTTGCTTCTATTTTCATCACCAATATGTCATTCACCCGATTTCGGCTAATTACTACGGTGCTGTTCCCACACTGTCCTTTATCTCCACCGACCATTCGGGCTCAAAATACATCTTGCTCTTTCCTTGCCTTTTTGTTCCACAGTTTCAGCGACTGCACAATTCACCCTTTGATTTTTGTTAGTTTTATTTAAGCAGCCGTGTACGAAAAAGTAAAGCACAACTTTAACTCAGTCGTCTCCACAAAAATGAAAACAATAATGCGGAACAATCAATATGTGTTTCTACATCGGGAATCTTTGTTCAGGAATCAGTTTAGGTCCATTTCCACTGTTTCTATAACAGATCTGAATGAATTTTATCAGCTTTAGTTATATTAGTCCATTGTAATTTTCAATCTAATCGACTTTAAATTGCCTAGTTAAAGTTAAGGTTTAGGCTTGTAACCTGTTCCCATTAGGATCTTAATGCATTTTCAACAGGTGCCAAGAAATACAAGTGGTATTATGTTTGTACTTTTGTACTTTTGCAATGCATTTACATCCATATGAAGACAATGTTAACATTAATAACCGAGTTATCCTCAAAAACTCAACAAAAACTCACAAGGGCAGTGTATTTTTACAAAACAAAAGCTCACACACACACATAAACTCACCAGAACCCCAAAGGCAATGATCTTAAGGACACACTCCAAGGAGAAGAGGGAAGTAAACACTATGTTGAGGTTGGCTAAAACTGCTTCGTAGGTGACAGAAGCTCCATCATACTAAACACAAAGACACACAATAAACTCAATTAGGAATAAATTAAATGCAATAAACAAACATCAGAATCAGTCTGACCTATTCTGTATTGACTAAATGTTTTACATTAAATATTTAAATTTTACACTTTGGCAAAACATCTTATGGTTACCAGAAGATGCAGTTATCTTAAAGTCTATGTTAGTGATTCTAAAAACTAATAATAGTAATAACACCAAGTTCTTCTTCTTTTTGCACGAATTGCACACAAGAATACATTATTTCCAGTGGGCCAAGAGAAGCCCACAGAGGATCTGCGCATCTGATTGGCAGGCCTACCAGAAACATGCAGATACAAAGGTTCCAGCCGGAAAAGAAATTTACACTTTTCACAAATATCATCTCAATAAATTCCCATCTTATAAGTTCTCCTTCAGTGTGAATGTTGATATCATGCTTAAAAGTATAAGTACAGAGAAATACATTGTGATTAGTTTGTATTAGTTGCTCAAAGTAGGTAACATGGTCAAGACGTTTCCAAAATTGAAACTGAAACATGGCTAAACTAGGATTGATGTTATTCCTAGATCCATGGTCTGCATTGCAGACAAAACAAATGGCAAAATCTATTTAAATCACAAAGGCAGCCAAAGTTCTGTTAGTGGTACTGGTAACACTGATAACACCTATGGGGCTATGTCACTGCGTGTAGCTCATTGTTGCTTACCTTCATCATTAGCACTACGGTGTTGAGCGCGATCATAGCCATGATGGTATATTCAAATGGCGGTGACACCACAAACTCCCACATTTTGTATTGGAAGCTCAATTTATTCTGAGGCATGTGGCGTGTCAGAGGCCTGGCGTTGATGGCAAAATCTATACACGCTCTCTGTCCGAGACGAGAGAAAAGTTCTCTGAACTCACAGTAAGAATTCAATTATCATAATGCTAATTTGCGGTGCTGTGTTAGCTTCTTACCTCGTTCTTTTCCAGACTGTATTCCTCCATCATCTTATCTCCTTGTTCTTGGAAGGTGATGATAATGAGAGCAACGAAAATGTTGACGAAGAAGAAGGGGAAGACCACGAAGTACACCACGTAAAAGATGGACATCTCCATCCGATACCCTGGGCTCGGGCCCTGATTCTCATAGGTCGCATCCACTGAATGTTTCAGCACCCTGTCGGGGGGGGAAAAATCAGGTTATCAAATTAAAGAAAAAATCTTTAATTCTCTACTCAATTTTACTTAAGTATAAGAGCTTACTGCGGCCACCCCTCTCCAGTGGAAACAGTGAAGAGGGTGAGAAGGGCCCAAGCCACATTGTCATAGTGGAAATCGTATTTCTTCCACTCCCGCTTCTGCGCCCTCACTTCGTTATCACGTTCATACACCAGATATTCGCCTCTGAAAGACACATATTGCATCCTCACTAAGACAAAAAAACACTACTTAGGCTTGTTCTCATATGCATATGTCTTTGGACTTCGGTGCATGTCCTCAAGACATCGGAAAGAAACAAAATGACTTCACAGACAAACAGCATCAGGCTGTCATAAAGCACTGGCACTTCCTGACCTGCAGTCGCGCTCAAACTCTTTGGACTCATCAGTGCAGTAAAAGAAACGTCCCTTGAAGAGCTGCACAGCTACCACAGCAAAGATGAACATGAAGAGTAGGTAGACAATCAGGATGTTCAGGACGTTCTTCAGTGAGTTCACCACACAGTCAAACACAGCCTGATCACGGAAAAACAGAAAGAAGTAGGGATGCCGTTTACATTTAGCATAACTCTGTAACTTGTATTCTTTCTCTTGCCAAATAGAACAGCTATGATGCACCCGTTTTTGAGTTTGATTAGTTAGGTGGACACACCTTGAGCTTTGGAAGCCGTTTAATGGTCTTCAGAGGACGCAACACTCGCAGAACCCTCAAAGATTTGATAGTGCTGATGTCTTTTCCTTTACTGCTACCCCTACAGATGGACACGTAGACAAGCACACACATCAATTAAACAGTATAAGAGCAATACAACAGCCTTAGCCTTCTGCAAACCAAAATGACCGTGTGCAGCCATTTTAATTTTTTTTTTCTTTTGTTCGGCACTGATTCGAGTTAGCTCGCAATGAGTAACTGCGTCAGGGTTAAATACATAGCAACACATGCAGCATTGCTATAATATTATTACACTACTACCTTGCTTCTAAGTGTGGCTTTGGCATTGTAGCTACATGCTAGAGTTAGGTGTCTGTTCAAAACTATAGTACATGCTATCAATCCTGTCTTAACACTGTTGTTTAACTCTATTCGCTAAACACTTCGCAATGTATTTCAATGCTTTACACATGTGGCTATAGCCTTGGCTTGCACATGCCCAGCCAATGGTAAAATCTATTCATGCTGCATTGAAACCTTGCTTCCATGCTGAAAGATTTTCCTTTTTCTTTTCAGCAGCAGCCAGAGTGATGGAGAAGGGTATATTTTGGAGAATTATTTCTGGAGAGAGTTTTGTGAGGTGTGGACTTTGCTAGACATAAATAAGTCTTCAGAAAGTGTCACTCTGCCATAGTAGATATATATATGATTTAAAATATCAGATACACATCTCTCCCATATATTCATCTTTTGAATATATGGGAACATATATGTTTGAACATCAAAAGGCAGATTAGCTGCCTTTTGATGTTCAAACAACATAGACTATTATATTCAAGGGCTCTCAGCCTTGGTCTTCATGAGTACCAAGACAAACCTTGGTGAAAACCTAACACTAAATCCAAGTCATGCTCTTCTACATACACAATATCAAATTTAAGAACTACAAACATGATATGTTACATTAATTAGACTGCAATTATGCATTAGGGAAATCCTAATGTGAGCTGATTATGAGCTGGGAAACTTTACAGTAGTTTAAAAAGCTCTTTTAGCTCTCGCCAAAGACGTTTCTTTTTTTTTTTTTCGTTTTCACCACACTTGACAATTAGGGTGAAAAGACGAAGTTTAAAGGTTACCAAAGCGACAGCAGCTGTTTACACAACTGCCAACTTCTTCCAGCTGTCAGGCCAGATGGCAGTCTGCTGGTAGTTATATACAAATTTCTGACTTGTGTGCAAGACTGCACAAGTGTGCATGCTGCGCTGAGGTTTTTAGTGAAGCACTCTTCACAACAAATTTAGATTTTTATTTTTTCACAACATTCTCACCCTTTTAATAATAATAATAAATTGCAGACATTTGTTGGGTGTCTGTCTGTCTTTTCCTCACTGATTCTGTCTTGCTTTAAACCTTCCATGAGCGCCTAACGTCGCGTCGCAGCACTGTGATCCGGTTGACACACAATGTAGGTTAAAATGAGGTTTACATGTGTTTGGAGCGGAGTTATTTCATGGTGAAAGGTACACGTTTCAGAGGTGATGAGGGATGAATGAGTAGAAGAACTGAGTGTGACGTGAAGAACAGATGCCGAGAGTGCAGAAGGAAATGAAGAGGAGAAAGACTTAGCAAGACAGAGAACTTTACCCGCCGCCGCTGTTGGTGATCCGAAGGAAGAGATGAGTGAGAAGTGAAAGACAGCAAGAGTAAGGGGAAGAGACGACAAAAAGACAAAGGGCGGGAGAGAGACACCGGATGGGACATAGAGAAAGGAGGTAATACATCCATATGAGAGACAGAGTTAGAAAAAAATACGAGGACATAAGGATTGCTCTTCATTCGGTAAGCTTTCAAAGTAACATACCCCTGCTGCAAAAGCAAACATGCACATAAACATTTCACAAGCATATTTCTAAACAAATGATAAACAAATATGTTCATTAAAATTTCCTTTAAAGGTCACCACTAAAGTTCAGTAATAAGTCATGCCTGACTAAATGGTTGCTAAAAACCGAAAACAAATTTGAATCCTTATTTATAGACACTTTTTCAACACTTAATATTAACATGTTATGAAATAAAACCAAATGTGTTTCTTTTATATTGGTCTGAGCTCTGACTTCAGTCTCGACAAGAACCTCGGGTTGACATTGGAAATAACCAGGACAGCCACAATTGCGACAAACAACACTGCAGCTCTCAGACCTGACTGATTGGATTAAAGGAGCGATAAACATCTCAAACAAGACTACCGATCCTTTCTGGAGTGCTGCTCGATTTCCAGAAATCAAATTAAGGTGCTATCTTGATGGGTGCAAGTCTGGTCTGACTGGTTCCCATCTACCTAATATTCATTAGAGTTGTAAACCACAATTGCGGTTTAGCCTGATTAATTGGATAATTCACTTCTCAGCTAAAACCCTGTCTGACCCCCCGTACATGAATTCATACATTTGCATCGAAAGCAACAGCTTAAATGATCCAGTTAATGATATGCAATGATCCATTTTGTACACATATAGAAAGACAAATCAATTACACTGAAACACAGGGCAGGACAGGGTGCAGGTAAAAAGATAACACACATAAAGATGAATCAGAGAGAATGACCCAGGAAAAAAGCCAGTCTTCTAAATGGAGCACCACCACTGAAGCCCCTGTATTGATCATATTTTGATTTTTGAACAGTTGAAGCTTTGGAAAAAATAAGGTTTGGTCATGGGACATCCAAATTAATGGCATTTAGCAAATAAATAAATAAAAATAGTGGTAGAAAATGTCAATTTGAAATAAATTGAGGGTGTGAATCCGAGTATTAAAAGGGGTAAAAGTATCCCAAAAGAGTCGAGTAATTTAGCACAATAACTCTGGACTGACTGAACCGTTAACTGTTATGTTGCTACCATTTGCCACAGCTAAGAGACAACATCAACTAAGACACTTCACAGTGATTGGCTTAGCACTATACAAGTTGAGTGAACGTATGAAATAACACAAATATTGTCTAATTCCACTGACTCTGTGTTTATACCCAGAGTAGCACTTAAACTCTAAGTTAACTCACTTACAAACTAATTTTGCTTCATCCCAGCCATGCAGATTAGGTAGAATTGAAAATACCTGCTTTGTTGAGGAGAAGGGCATGGAAGCCAAGTTCAGAATGACCTGGCCTGGCTTTGCATTGGGCCCACTTTAAGTTTAGAACGCCCTGGGCACTAAAGGGTTACAGGTGCAAAGGGTGGTCCTCCCCTCTCACAGGGTAAAAATCGGGTTGGTTAGGAAGGATGCAGGGGCACTATTTTCTACTAAATGCTTGAGTGTAAAGCAGGTGGAGGAGGTGCTTTGAAGGAAGTGTTGCTTGAAAATAAATAAGGGTTTCAAAAATATAAGATGGATTGGAGAGAGAAAGTGGAAAATAGCCAAATGTCGAGGAAGGACAGGCAACAAATAGGTAAAAAATGGTCAGCTGAGGAAAGGGTACAAGATAATGTACATGACTCGATGGTCGGGACAGAAGAAAAAGCAAAACAGAACACCAGGAAGGAATGGAGAGGAAAACAAATAACCATGGAAAGCTAAAGAGGAGTACGAGAGGCTGCACTCCGAGGTACAGCTGAATTTAAGAAATGGGACATGATGAGGTGCAGGAGCAAGGAAGGGAGAGGGAGAGGAGGGAGACTTACGTGAAGGCGAAGGCCACCAGAGCACCACTAACCACTATAAAGTCAAGGATGTTCCACAAGTCCCGAAAATAAGAGCCCTGGTGCAAGACCAAGCCCAGATCCACCATCTAGAAGAGAGACACAGTTCATAAGCGGTTTGTACTTGAAACTAATAACAGAATTTTAAAAAAAAATGCTAGTTTGACAGTTTGTTTTACCTTTATCAGCATCTCAAATGTGAAAACTCCAGTAAACACATAGTCGAAATAGCGAAGCACCTGTGGAATGAAAAATAAAGATCTAAGGAAGGAGAATAGTTGTGCCAAGGCAAACAAAAAACAACAAAAAAACAAAAACAGAAATCTATATCCACAAAATCTTTAAGACAAAAGGAACTCAAAATGATTATATAATGATATGATTATATAATAAAAAAAAGATGACTCGTCTGAACTGTCCTCCCTAAAAACTATAATTTAATTACTGATCAGAGGTTTAAATTAATAGGCCAGAAAACATGTAGAAGGAAAACCAGGGTCAAAAGGAAACATAAAAAAAGAAAGTGACATACATTAATATCTTCCACAGAATTGGTAGAAAAATGTCTGTTAACTTTCTTACATTGTTTCGAGGTGATTCAGGCCAGACAGGATCTTCAGCAGCCAAAGCGATACTGCTCATAGCAATGACCAACAGGATACACATCTCAAAGTAGCGTAGGGTACAAATGTAGTGGCACGCCCGCCGAAAGCTAGAAGGACACGACATTGGTTCCTGTTTAACTGAAATGCATGATGTTTTCTACTTCTGAAACAAAGGACTAACTTTAAGAGTTTAATAAATGCATCATTTGTATCATCCTGTTCATGCAAAGTTTTGATTAATGCGTGCTTAAAGCTTCTCTTACGGGTTCGTAGTGGATAAGATGAACATGGAGCTATATGGAGGCATGGGTCTGGGGCCTCCTTCACCTCCCTTATCATCATCGTCATCCTTGTCCTCCTTTGCCGGTAGAGGCTCAGTGTTTGCATTTTTATTGACTGAACCATAAGTCGAGAAAAAAAAAAGTTTTGGTTGGGATTGGTCAGTAGTTTTTTTTTTTTTTCCATTTTCAATTAGGCAGTTTTTGTTTTTTTTCTAGCCTACCTTGGAGAATAGCGTTAATAGATGGGAAAATTGGCATGTCCACTGCCGTGTAGTCAGCGTGAGGCAGCCTGATCACACTGTGCGCCCGATGATGGCCGATGTTGCCGTAGCTGTCCAGTGTGACTAAACTTCCATGAGTGCCACTGTTAGCAAGATGGAGAGCCGATCCGAAGCCAGGGGCTAATGCGTAATTGGCAACTGGGTTAGAACGACTTTGGCCAGGTGGAGAAGAGCCTGAGACCAGCTTGGTGTTCATTAGGTTGTCCATATCTTCACTGTACTGGCTATTCTGCCTGGAGAGGCTCTTTTGGATGGGTCGAGTGGTAGAGAGGTTTGGGACACTGCAATCCCTAGGAAAAAGTCATTGAATAATTAAAAAGGTGGCGGACTGATGAAAATATTACCAAAGCTGAGAAGTAAATAAAAAAAGAGGGCATTTGTTTGTGGTCTGAGGACGTCAGAGCACAGTGGAAACACTAAAGAGATACTTACCTCCTTCTGTGCTGGCACATCCTCCTCCCCTCTCCCTCTGACTGATTGCCATGTCGACTTCTTTTTGGCCTCCTCTCGCCACCTTCACTGGCTCCCTGATGGTCTCCTCCGTCTCCAGCTCCGTTCATCCCCTTACTCTTATGCCTCCCTGATTTTCCGGCTCCTCCTCCACCCTCCTCCCCGTCCTCTGCATTCTTTCGATGTGACCTCGTCCTCCTGTGCTCCGACTGCCCTCCCCCTCGACTACCACTCCGGTTGTGGTGATGGCGCCTGGGTGGCCTCTCTTCTGAGCCCGGACCTGGAATGACTGTTGCGTCCAACCGGACATGAGACTTGTGGTGATGCTCACCTTTGCGACTCCGCCTGCTCTCAGTGGACTCTCCTCGGTCCAGGAGAGCCCTGGGTTGGCCCGAACCACCCCCGCCTCCCACTCCTACTTGACCGTGTTGGTCTTGCAGCTGCGTTTGTTTGTGGAGCTCGTCGGAGGAATGGTGCTGGGTAATACAGAGGTCCGAATTGTTGGCAGTGGTCTTGTTGGTGTTGTTGTTTCGGTTCTCACGGGGATCGACGACTAACGGTCGATCCAGGTGAGTTTTCATGTCGGGGCGGACGTGACGGGCGAAGTTGACCTACAAGAAGATATGAGGATACAAAAAAAAAAAAAAAAAAAAAAAAAACAGATGATGGAAAGGAATGAACACAGGGAGCAAAGAAGAGTTAAAGAACAAGAAATTTCATTTTCTAATCAGATTTGAAGTGCAAATTGATATATATATATATATATATATATAAAAATGCCAGCCAGCTTGTGTACGCTGATAGCACAAGTCTAAGGGTTAGTTTACGCCTGGTCCTTTACATTGTTTTGTTCTTCCCTCCCTGTCCTTGCCTTCCAGCGATCATCAGGGTCCAGCTCGTTATAGAGGGCCTCACGACTGGATGCCAGCGTCTGCTTCCTCAGCTCTTTGGTTCGCTGTTCCCACACTGATTTATTGATACCCTTATGGTTCTTCTGCTGTTCCTTGCTGCAGGTAAACAAAGGAGGAGAAGGGAGCGTTGTTAGCATCGAGAGCCTTTGCTAGGCTGCACTTTGTGAAAACATAACACTTAAATATATGAAGATGACATGAAAATCAACACCAAAAATGTAGGTACGTAAAGTAGCAAGGGCGTAAAGACACAGTGGGGCCCACAGACATTTACGGGACATTTTGGTTAGGTCTATAAAAACAGGGGAGGTTCCAACAAAACGTAGCTACTGCTGTCTACACAGGTTGCCAAAGTGAAGGCCAGTTTGGCCTTACTTACTGAACCATGTGTGGACACAAACGGAGGATAAATCTGAGGCAAGGTCTGAAATTATTGTCCACAACTGACACAACCTGCTTACACGCAATTTGTAAATAAATAAATAAAATAAAATAAAATAAAATAAAATAAAAATTGTGTTGTTGTCAGTAGTCAGTATTACCCTCGTAGAAAACTGTCTGGACAGCTGCAGTTTGGAAAAAGATAAATAAGTTTGGCACTGAGACACTAGCTAACATCTAGCGATAGCAGACCCAAGACCAAAGTAGTTGCCATATCTCAAAGATGTTCCTTCGAAGGCTACTTGATGAATCTTGATATATCATTCATTTTCACATTAAATTTTCATGAAAAAGAAATACTAATTTAATATACTGAATTTTAAATATAAATTATTTTTATACCATATATTTTCAGTGTTACTGCACGGTGGGGCAGTAACAAAGTTCTAGGTTCGAATCCTGGTGTGGGATCTTGCTGCACAGAGTTTGCATATTCTCCCGATGCAAGTTGGTTCTCTCAGGGTACTCTGGTTTGCGCTAGCTAGGGTATCACCAGGTGCTGTAGCTCTATCAGCAAACTCTGGAAGAAGCTTTGCACCAGCAGAAGATTCCAAGTGCTTTTTACCAAAACCATCCATCCATTTTCTTTACACCCTTGTCCCTTAGAGAGTTCCGGAGGGTTGCTGGTGCCTATCTCCAGCTAACGTACCGGGCAAGAATCGCGGTACACCCTGGACAGGTTGCCAGTCTGTCGCAGTACCAAAACTAATAAATGCAAAATGGAAAATGCACTGAACACATTTCCCACTGATATCACAAGGGCAAAAAATTATATCTGTGCATCCCAGCCACAAGAAAAAGAATCTTCAGCACTGCAGGTGACATTGTTAACCACCTGCGCAAAAGAGACCTTTTTTTATTTTTGTAAAATTTTGTATTTGTTGTTTCATACTTAGATGAGAATGGAACAACCCACAAATGGTGGAACAACCCACAAACATGATTTGACTGTTTTCTCCCCCATCATGGTGGTTATTATTTAAATAAATGTATTTTCTGAACATAGTATGCTGTCATTCTGCTCTTCTGTTATAAGTTTGAGTAAATAAATCACCGCCGCACTTGGAGGCACTCTCGGGGAAAAATAAAAGCTTTGCTTGCCACTGGAAAGAGCTTGTGCGCATCCTTATAAACTACATGAAAACTTTTTTTTTTTTTTTTTTTCCGTGGCCTGCATCTTTTGGCTTAAACAAAGCATTGTTATCAACTAAGATGTCACTCATTGTCCCCCCTCAAAAATTGCTCTTAAACAAACAACCGGTGGGCTCAGACTATCATCAATGTTTGATTAAATTCGTCCAATCGCCCAAATTTGGTTGACTGTTTCTGACTACCTCAACTCACTGTTCCATATTTTCATGATTTTCCACAACGGAAGAACTTTGAATGTTGCCTGCTGCAGGTAATAGACCGACTACCGATAACAACTCCACAGAACACAGAGTTTGAAATAGCAATCAACCAAAGCAAGATCATTAAAGCTATGGCCCCAGAATCGCCACTGAGTTGACCGAATGAGCTATTAGTGACCACCTCCTTTCTTACCCTCCAAAACTACTAACGTTTACTCCATTGTCTCTTAGGGCCAGCAGTCAACCACAGTAAAGCAATAGCAGTGCTGCGTGGAGCAGGCAACAACAACAACAACAACAAAAAAAGAACCTGTAACACAAATAAGCCAACGTAAAAACAGCTAACGAAAGCCTGAAATGTCAGTTTTAAAGGAAAGTTAAATAATGAAGGTAAGAAAGGAAAGGAAGCTGTTCTAAAAAAAAAAAAAAAAACAAGAAAAAAAAAAAACAAAACAAGGAATGGTTGTAAAGTCAAACAGAAGGAATTCAGAAATGAATTAACAAATAAATAAATACCAGTCCAGAAAGGGGTCGGATGCGTTGTGACACTCACTGTGTACTTTGTTGCTGAGGAGGGAAACAGCTGGTGAGTGAAATGGCACAAAATAACAGAAGGATTTTATTCCAAAATTGGTGATGTGTCCACCATAGCAAAGACTGAGCCAACTCAGAAAAATTGCACTGCAGATATTAATTCAGAAAAGCGTTTCATTTTTATAAATGCCAGTTTGCTTTGCTTTTTTTTTTTTTTTTTTTTTTAGAAATTTTGGCATTTTGGAATGCAATCCTTTACATAGAGACACAATACAAAATGCACATTAAACAGTCACCCAAACCACTGAGTCAGCAGTCTGCTCCACCTCTCAATCAAAATCTGTGCCATTTATGCAACGCTGGGCTTTTTGTGATATTCAAAATGTCCTTATGCGGCATGCCTCCCACCATCATTTAATGCGAGGATGCAAGGATTTAAAAAAGAAAAAAAAAAATCGCATAGTGTCTATTGAAGCGTGCGTTCATGTTCTATTTATTTGTGATATTCAAATAATATTAAAAAGTCAAACACAGCAAAATACATTTGTCATTCTGACTTTATTACGGTGTGTAATTTAATATGCTCTCATGCTAAGTAGAATATAATTAAGTTCCCAAATGATGAACATGAAAATTATGGCTATTGCCTACGTTTGTGCATTCCACTATGATGGTTTGATTTTGAACATAAAAATGGACTCTGTCGTCATGCTGTTGTTTTGCAGGGTTTTATGTAGATTTCACAGTAGCCTTCTTTCTGAGACAACCACAGAATATCTTCTTAAAAGATTCTGTATGCATCAGTGGTGACCCCATGTTGAAAATCCCTGCTTGGAAAAAGGAAGGTCTGTTTCGAGGAGGAATTTCAATAGATTTCCCAAATCCTTTCACAAGTTTGGGATTTCAAGCAGAATTGAAAACTCGAAGTAACCTTCTGTTCTAAAATTTAAAATAAGACTTGAACATCCTCTCAGTTACAAATTCAGTCTTATTTTGCAACATATGGCCTTAATCAGGTGTCACAGGTGGAAGTTTTTATCTTTCTAACTACGCATATTAGGAAACGTTCCTAGAAGCTGAATGATAGGATGGAGCTTCTGCATGCAATTGAAACAAAGGCAAAACACTTAATGCCTATGACTAAGACAAAAATACACATATGCTTACAGAGAAAGTGCAGATCTGTGGAAATTAAAGAAATAACCATAATTTATGAAATAATGGACTAAACAACAGTCAGATACTATATTTACAGAGGCTAAGGTATCAGAGGAGTAAGGTCAGTGTCCACCTGTCATGTGTGTGGTCTCCCTGTTGTGCTGACCATATTGTGGTGTGAGTTTGTGTGTGTGACAGAGTGTGTGCAAGTGGGACTGTGTGAACTTTATCAGTAACAAAAGGAAAGACCCCTGTGTATCCAGAGAGAAGAGATCAAAGACTTATCTGGCTCGAGGAGAACTGGCACAGAGCAGTGTGTGTGTGTGTGTGTGTGTGTGTGTGTGTGTGTGTGTGTGTGTGTGTTTTATCAGGCAATCGGGCAATGTGGCATACTGGGTTTGGCTCTGGTAAGCTGCCTTACATCGAGACCAATGCATTCTCTCTTACTTCAACTCCTCCTTGGTGAAGAACCAGTTAGTTTGTACAAGAAAATGATCAACAAAGAAAAACCTATTGCATTTATGCATGACAGACTTATTATATATGCTCAGTTGAATTCATTGCATTTATATCATTCTAATTCAGAATACATGTCGTCTAAAGGCACTTTGCCAAAAGAAAATTCAGTCAAACAATACAGGCAGATTCCAAGCCAAGCACACAGTCCCAGCGGATAATTTTAGTAGCTAGTCAAAGTACCAATAGAAGCAAAAAACAGATGTAAAAAGACACAACCAAAACAGACAAATGAAATGACATAAAGAAGACAAGGCAGTAATCATATGCCCGCTTCAGCACAAAATTACATTTTTCAACCAAGTGTATCCCTATCAACTAAAATGGGAGGGGGGGAAAGGGAAAATACTAATAAAGTAAATTCTCCTGTAAAAATTCTTGACATTCAGATGGAAAAGCTAAAAGAAAAGACATAATAGTGGCAATGACAAAAACTCACGCTGCAATGGAGAGGTTGGCGGCTGACAACGGGCTGACTTCAGCCACCTCCTTTGCTTTCTGCAGGGCAATCTTCTGGCTGGCAGCTTCCTCTTCTTCCTGCTCATCCTGCAGAAAAAGGATTATAGATGGAAATCAAGCACAACGTAAGTGAAACAAAGAGAAACTGAAAGTGCAAATAAGTGGAACAGAACAACCCTCTTCGTAAAGAAAAATAAAATAAAATCTCTGGTTTTAAAAGTAAGAAACTCATATAAAGTGTCAAGAAAACTGGGAAATACTTTACCTTGGTCAGTTCTTGAGCATTGGCTAAATTGTCCACAGCGATGGCCAAGAACACATTTAGCAATGTGTCTAAGCACAGAGTTAAAAAAAAAAAAAATACAATTCCTCTGGCATCACAAAAGAGTACAATACAGTATACACCCATAAACAAACAGCAAACCACATCTTTATGACGAAGTGACAGGTTATATTAAGTATTTATTAAGTATAACTGTCAGTATTTAGCTCAGGGATTGATGTGCTTATGTGTTTCTTCACCACATCCCCGTCAAAGGATACAGTTGCCAAAAAGAGTGAGAACAATAAAGAAGACAGAGAAGGCCATCCCTTTCTGAACTCCACCCTGAGACTGGATGCCGTCATACATCACCACGTTCCAGTCCTCACCAGTGAGGATCTGTTACACAGACACACAAAATCCAACAAAGTTACTCCAAGATTCACGGATATGACACAAAAAGCTCAGTCGCATTTATTGGCAACCCTTGTAAAGATGTGAAAATGACCAGAACATAGATTCAACTCTTCTTTGAAGAATATTTTTGAAGCCAATTTTAAGAAACAGCTTTTAGAGAGAGACTACAAGTCACTGTTGGCAAACTTATTGATATACCAAGCAAGTGGCATAAAATGATAGGAACCAAATCATTTTCAAATGATGTAGTTTTCTTTTCATGCTGATCAGAGCTTCTGAGAACTCCTAATTTGTAATCTATGACTCCCTGGGGTCATATTTATAATATGCGGAGCAGCTCATTTATTTTAGTAACTGGCCAATAGACTGGATAAGGATCCAGATTTGTCTTCAGAAACACTCTCCTTGTGATCACTGCATTTTTTTTAATCAACCACCAGATGCTATCTACATACCCATTGGTTGCCTGGGAATGGTACCAGAAAAAGTATTTTCTGTAACATAGGGATGTGTAGTTTCTTCCTTTTATACTGCATGTTTATGAGCAAATTGTTAAGCCCGATAAAAACTAGTTTTTCCAATCGTTTTCCCTCCCTCCCGTCTTTCCTCTTTCAGAATATTGCCTCCGCTCACCTGAAACACCGTCATTATTGCTGCAGGGAAGGTATCGAAATTGGTCGGAGGGGTGCCATTTTCAAAATTAAACCTAGTAGGAGGTAAAAAGAAAAAAAGAAAAAGAAAATATAAAAAACACAACAAATAGCAGTAAAAACAGATCTGTCTCACAAGTAAAGCTCATTATGTTTCAAAAACAATTTTAAAAGATTACTCAGAAACCAGCAATTAACAGAAAGCTGTCTCTTGGCGGAAAACTGCAGCAAATGAGGTCAATTATGAGAGAAAGAAAAAGAGAGAGAGAGAGAGAGAAGAAAACAGCACTGACTGTCCTCCGAAGAGCTGCATGCCCAGAAGGGCAAAGACAACTATGAAGAGGAAGAGCAGGAAGAGCAAGCTGATGATGGACTTCATGGAATTGAGAAGAGAGACGACAAGGTTACGCAACGATGCCCAGTACCTGGAGAGAGGAAGTGTGTAATAAATTATGCTTAATGGTGACGGCAACAGGAAGTTGTGTCATTTTTAGATGGTGAGGGATAATATTTCTCTGACTCACTTGGTGACTTTGAAGATTCTTAATAACCTGAGAGCCCGTAGCACGCTGATGCCAAACGACGTGCCCGGTTGGATGATTGACCACAACACTTCAAATATGCTGCCACAAATCACCTAGTGCAAATATACAAATGAATAAGTAAATAAATACACTATACACACATTTTGCATTTACAAATGTGAGTTGCTTTTTCACTTAAACGTTTGAACAATTGCTCAGTTTTTCAGTGCAACGCAGGATCTCACAATGCAGTCGAAACAGTTGAAGGAGGAGTTGAGGTAGGCCTGTTTTCCGAGGCCGTACATTTTAACACACATCTCAGTCAGGAAAATCCCCAGGAAGATGAACTCAGCATAAACTGCAGATGGAAGAAAACAGTCAGAAAAAAAATACATTTTTTAATTTTAAAATGGCAAACGATGGTCAGCAGTTTACATCTGCATGTATATGACATACTTCTTATTCTATTTCAAACATTCAGATATGCAGCTCCTGGTTACTTCTGGATATACTTGTTTGTTGATGGCTATGTCAGCTTCTTCATGGTTTTAGCCAAATTACAGAAAAAAAATAATAATAAAAAATGTGCTAACCCACTTCCTTTCTGTAAAGCTGTGATGGCAGCATTTGTGTGTTTGCGGGGATAATCTTGTACATAAAGAGAGCTTGTGTTCCCTCCTACTCACATAGAAAATCTGAAAGTGGTTCAGGCTGGTCGTAGTGCACTACAGCCACACACAGTGTGTTGAGGCCCACCAAAAACAACACGGTCCAGTAAAACGCCTGGGACTTGACAACTCGTCGTACAAAGAAGCGAAACCGCCGCTCCCGCCGCTTGAAGGTTGAGCCTTCGAGTTTGGAGCTTTTCAGACTGGCACGAGCAAACGGTGAACCTGGAGAATATTAATCAAGAGGTAAACAATTTAACCAGTACACAAATCACTTCACTTGAACGTGCAGCTCTCATAAGTAAAAGGGCAACATAGAGTACATCAATAATAAATGTATAACCTCTAAGGTAGTCATGAAACCAATATAAGGTCACAGTAAAATCATTCATGACCACAGGACTAAACATCAACCTTATGCTTCAGTGACTCTTTGACTAAAAGGAACATAGAGATTGTTTTGTTGGGTGGCAAATTCTGAACAATGTATATATTTTTAACGTTACCGATTAGCAAATTCAGTAACGTTTTTTGACATTTTGTCCGTTTACAATAAACTGCCCCTGAAAGTTTATTGTGAAGTGAGCGTAGAAGGATTTGTTAGTTTATAAAAGTAAAAAGTGTGGCATCTGTTTCTATTCAGCCTTCTGAAGTCAACTCGTTGCAGAACTACCTCTTTTATTTAGCCTTTTTTGCAAATTTGGCACTTACAGTTGCAAGCCTTCTGGAGAATATCTGTCTGTATCAGTGTTGCATACAAACAGTCTATAATTAGTCCAAGTCAGAGTGGGCAGAGATTATCTTCGATCATCTAATTTAAAGTCTTCTATAATTCAGGTTTGGATTTAAATCTAACTAAAAAGTGTTACGGTGCATGAACAGAATTTGATCTAAACCCGGATTGTGAAGTACTGGGAAATGTAACATTACAACTAAGGCATGTAGAATGAAACAGAAACTTAAGGTCACTCTCTTTTGCAAGAAGATCCGAAGACATAAAACTGAACTGAAACAATAACGTCTTGTTAAAGACGGGGGGAGGGGGAGACGGCATGGAGGGAGAAATGTAATACCAGGAAGAACACAGCTGTACAGAAGAAGACAGAAAAGCAAAGGGCAGAAGAAGGGAAGAGGGCGGTCAGATAATACTGAAATGCAAGATAAGATACCATCTCTGTGTACCTGAGGTTTGTGTGTGCTTGAGACAGACTAAGTGAGACAGGACATATCTTACCCAGTGCCAGATCTCCCTCTCCTTCCTCTGGATTGAGGAGCTCCGCTTTGCTCTTATGGTTTTTTGTAGCTCTTCTACGAGAACCTTTGGCAAGATAATACTTTTTTTTTAAGCCAATAAAACTCATGTTGAAATGCGTGGTTTACAGACTGGAAAAGCTCAATAATATGTGCACAGCGTTATCACGTACCATCATAATCATTTTCATTCTCATCGTCTGCCAAGATGACCTCTTCTACAAAA
Organism: Poecilia latipinna; assembly: GCF_001443285.1. Classification (NCBI taxonomy): domain Eukaryota; kingdom Metazoa; phylum Chordata; class Actinopteri; order Cyprinodontiformes; family Poeciliidae; genus Poecilia; species Poecilia latipinna. Next base: position 212,896 of record NW_015113035.1, read on the forward strand.
CAAAGAGAGAAACTGTTACTGTCAAACATATCTTCACGTTTTGGCGTAACAGCAGCAAAATCAAGCCGGGCATCAGTTTAACACTAAGAAGAAGACTAAAAATATCAAAAAGTAACTAAGAGAGAAACGTGTTTGTTTTGTACATATAACAAACATTTGAAACTGTGGATCTTGAATATGAAAGTAAAATCATGTGTCTGTGTGTGGCTGCTGCTCTGACTTCACTCCAAAGACACGTGTGACAAAGGATCAATGCTGCCAGATATGAGTGATTTCACTCAACATCAAACAGAAACGACAACTGTGTGCCTTGGGTCATTTATCCGTACCTTTCAGTTTTCACGCAGGTTGTCTTTTTAAGAAACTCAAAGGTCTGTTTCCATTTTTATTTCTTTTTCTCTTTCTGATGATAAGCCTTCCATCCCATCCCTCTTTCCCATAAACATCGGCTACACATTGAGTGTAATGTAATCAGGAATCGGAAGAATCATACAAGTAATTTGGTCAATTGACTACGCACTTCAATTAAAGTGTTGCGTATTTATTTTTTGATAAATCGCTCTTACCTGTTATGAAATAATAAAATTCAGTCTTTTTTTTTAGATTAACAAATACAGAATCTATTAAAAGGGCAAAAGTAAATTACACCTTGCTATGTAACATTATCGTTGAACATCGTTCTGTGACGAACTATTGAAATCGTACAAAGCGAGATTCCAGTTTGTTGTTTGCCAAAGGATGAAACCAAACGTTATTTTGATGGAATAATTTCAGGTGAAGGGAGGTTTTCGGATGGCCTCATTTCTCTCCAAGACGTCTGAAGCGCGTGCGGTGAACTCTCCGTACCGGCCTTGCAGATCCACTCCAGGTACCCATTGAGTTCCCTCTCAATCTGCTGCTGTCGTCTGAGCTTCAGGAACTCTCTCCTGTTCTCCACACGCTCCCTTTCTTTGGCAAACTCCCTAAAGAGAGAAACACAAAAGAAAATGACAACTTTACTGCGGACAACACTGATCCAGTTTAGGAAAATTAGCTAATTTCATTGTACATTGGCTATGATGTGAGATAAACTTCCAAGCTTACCCTGACAACACGCCAAGCACCAGGTTGAGCATGAAGAAGGAGCCGATGATGATAAGCGGGATGAAATACATCCAGTTCCATGCGCTCCCTGAGGCATCGTTGCTCTGGAAACACACACCCAGACAATTTGCAGAGTAGTCTGTGTTTTGCTCTCTGCTCCTTTTACTGGTTTATGCCAACAGATATGTCACGTGTTCGGCTGATTACCAACAAAATCAACTACAAACGGTTCGATAATTACACATATGAAATATTTCAAAGTAGACTTTAGGTGGCAAAGCAGAGAAACAGATATAATAAGTGAACTAAAACAGAGAATTGATGTTGATGGCATGTTTACTGGAATCCCAGTTCAGCTTGAAATAAAAAGTTGTTCCAAGGATTTTTATGTGATACATTTATACTTTTGATATTACAAACTTAAGTGACTTTTACTACCTGAAAATCAACCTGCTAAGAGTAGGCTTCCAAATGTAACGCTCCATATGCCGTAGAAGCAGAAACACCAGAATGACATGAATGTGCTTGAAGTCATCTTAATAAGTAAATGCATCTCTGCCACTCTATTTAGCTGCACTGTCAAAGTAAATAATATATAAGAAATGCTTTTCTTGTTCCATCTCTGCTCCTGACATTTTCCGGTTTAGGGAACTGTTTTCCTTATTCTCATTAGGGCCTTCGTTTATTGTGTCCATATGTCTGCACGCCTCCCATTCTTTATCCATTCCCATCCCCTCATTATCACTGATTGGCCTTTCCGGAAATGTCTTCTTTTACTCTTTCTGCCTTGGACTGTCGTCTCCCAGTCTCAAGTCACCCATCTCCCCCCTCATTCCTACCACCTGCATGCAAGCCGCTGCTACTGCTGTGTACTCAGAGTACTGCAGACCTTTTTTTTTTTTTTCTGCCATTAAAGTTTTATTGCTCCTCTTCCTCAGCAGCTGCAAGAATAACTTGGACTGAACAGGCTCTTTTAAATATGGAGCAGCATCGGGAAGGAGAGGCACGACGAGAGAGTGCAACAGACAGGGGAGAGCAGCAGAGGGATGGAGGGGAGAAAGATTAGAACAAACAGACATAGCAAACACTGAGTAGCAATTAGCAAAAGACGGAGTTGTCGTTTTCACGCAAAAAGAAGTTTAGAGCAAAATTCTGTCTACATATTTGCCGTCACTTTGGCAGAATGTATTTAAATATCCTGGTTTTCTAGTATAGACTCAACTTTAAGCATTGTCCATGAATTTTGAACAGGGCTGGGGAACAGGGTTTTAGGAAGACTGATGTTAACATACTTTATTTGTTCCAAATCTAGTTGTGATGTGTATTTGATATACATTTTCTGTTGGAACACCTATTTGTGTCTAAATATCAGCCATCTGACCCAAACACTTTCGACCTCATGAAAGGGAATCTTATAGAAAGTTGAGGAAAGGGGAAACACTCAGCAAATGATAAACAGGTCAGCTAATATATATATATATATATATATATATATATATATATATATATATATATATATATATATATATATATATATATATGTTAAAGATATTGAGAAAATGATAATATTGTGAAAAAAAAAAAAAACGATGCTGTCTGGGTCTCTGGGCAACACAGTCATGGGGAAGACTGCTGACTTGACAGATGTCCAGAAGACAGTCACAGATACCCTCCACAAGGAGGATGAGCCTCAAAAGGCCATTGCTAAAGAGGCCAGTTGTTCACAGAGTGAATATTCATAGACAGTTCAGTGGAAGAAAAAAAGTGTGTGCAGCAGAAACAGGGAATCTCTCCGTGTTCTCCTTGCTGGTTGTTTCTCTGGATTTATGGTTTTTGTTCTGTCTTGGCTCCATTGTTTTTTTTTTTTTTAAGTTTCAGTCACCTTATTTTATGAAACATTCATCATCAACTCTCCGCTCTCGCATCGGGGCCCTACCTTAAAACCACACCCCATGACACAAATCCGTTTTGTGGGCTACAGACGTCGCAATTTTGGTCTCAAGAAACTCCTGAACCGGAGACAAGTTCAGAAGCGTCTTAGCTGGACTGAGGAGAAAAAGAAATGGACTCTTTCTCGGTGGTCCAAAGTCATTTCATTTGGAGATCAAGGTCCCAGAGTCTGGAGTAAAATTAAAGCGGCTCAGATTCTTCGTTGCTTGAACAGTTGTCAGTGAGGTTAGAGGTCGCTACGTCACCCTCTGGTGTTGCTTCATCGTGTTCACCGAAGTCCACAGTCAACACAGCCATCTATCAGGAAATTTTAGAGCACTTCATGCTTCTGCTGACAGGCTGTGTGGAGATGCTGATTTTATTTCCCAGCAGGTCTTGGCACCTGCCCACATTGCAGGGATTTATTGGGTGCTGTCAAAAGGAAAAGGAGAGCCACCGCACTGAACAATACTGATGACCTGAAGGCTGCGATGAAAGTGACCAGAGCTTTCAATACACCTCACCCAGTCACCCAGGATGAATGTCTCCACGCCACACCGCACTGATGCAGTAGTTTGTGCAAAAGAACCCAAGATCGAGAATTAAGTACATAGGGGAAAAACAACAACAACATACTTTTAACAAGAGTGATATTCCTGTGTAACACATCTGTTTTTACTTACTTTATAAAATATCAAAATTTCAGCGAGACAGACTTTTGGGCAATCACTCTCTATAAGTTATGCTAACCAAAATGACAAGAAAGAGAATTTTGAAATGTTTCACGCTATGTGCAACGAATCCGTATAATATATTAATTTCACTTTTTAAAATGAGTCACTAAAAATCTTTTCATAATATAATTATTATTATTTTTTTTTAGATTTACCTGTACTGGAAAGTATTCTTCTCCACACTGAAGACAGTGTTGCATCCCTATATAATGAGACGACACTGGCTAAGAAAGAAGCCCCCACTTCAAAACTGACAAGAAGTTCAACTGAAGTCTAAAGTTAGTCCACGTAGATAAGTCAAGTCCAACTGGAGACAGGTGCAATGGTCAGATGAGGCAAAGACTGAGCAAATTTGGCAAAATAAAAATAGACATGTCTGGCTGGAGCAGTCATTGTGACCTTTCAAACCCAGGAAGAATGACTCAACAATCGAGCACGGTGGTAGCTTCACGTCACGGTCTTAAACTCTGCCAACGGTACTGCTTCACTGCCGTGTTGTATAAAGTGGGTTGACCTGTACAACATGAAGCCATATGGCAACACAGTAGTAAAAAAAAACAAAAAAAAAAAAAACTGAAACATTCTGCTTGGTTGTACGCACATAGTAGAGCAGGTCTGTCCAGCCCTCCATGGTGATGCACTGGAAGACGGTGAGAATAGCAAACAGGATGTTGTCAAACTGGGTAATGCCAAAGTTTGGTCCCAACCAGCGCCCCCTGCAAACGGTGCCATTTGGACACTCCCGGGATGGAGGTTCTTCGCCACATGGGAACTCTTCCCGGATCTCTCCTGTTTTTGGGCGGAAGCGGGAATTCATAAAAGAACAAAAATAGTGACAGGTCATTATGTCGTGCATACAATGGTATTACTTTTATTTCTTATAGACCTGAATGAACTATAATCTGTATTCATCACAAGGACATTTTCACCTGTGTGGTTGTCAAAGCAGGTTTTGTGGAATTTGCCTATGTAGAACTCCAGACCGATGATGGCAAACATGAGGATGGCAAAGAAAAGCAACAGGCCAATTTGTAGTAGGGGGATCATGGCCTTCATGATGGATTTGAGCACCACCTGTAAGCCTGAAAAGCACAGCAGAAACACACTTATTTTTGTGCAACACGATTTTTATTTCCTACTTGAAAATGACTATCAGGTCCAGATGTATCACTTTTGTGCTTTCGATCTGATCCATCAAGACAGCACTCGTCAGTCTCCTGGATATGTAGCAGCAGAATTTCAGATGTTTCCAGGGGCACCTCTACACCTCTAAACATGTTCCTGTAGTCTATATTTAACAAATGCTGCTTCATAACTGAACTGAAGTACCAGCCAAAATAACGTTTTTTATATCCTCTCCACAAGGCTCGAAATCTGATCTAATGAATGACTTTCACTGCGGATCACAATAAAGATCTTTTCCATAAACAACCAAACGCCTCATTGTCATTCTCCTAAAACTAACATTTTGGTTAGCTGCATTCAACGTGCATAATAAATGCTTCACTTTCATGTATTCGTGAACCTGATATAAGAATCAGTCCAGAAGAGAATAAAACTAAAAGTTGTAAAACTGTGACTGAGAAAAATCAGTGAATACATCTGGAGTTTCAGATAACTGAAAGCATCTGATTCTTCTTTTCATGGTACCTCTAAGTTGAAAAATTTACTTTTTTGCTTTTGCACTGAGCCTTATGGCTAACCACTGTGCCCTGAACCGACCCTTCCTTATTCTGTTGTCACCTTTTGACGTAAATTGGGTCGTGAAATAGAGAGGATCCAAGTTGACCCTGATTCCTCAGAAAAACTAAGTAAAACAGCCTTTCATTTTAATGTAAAATAGCATGTTGTGCAACTTTAATGTCATAATCAATTCTAACAACATTCATCTCAAGAAAACAAAAAAACAGAATCAGCATGAAACACTGACTTTAAGGCCTGTTAGTCCTTAAAACCAACTAAAACAACAATGAATTTTTAAAAAAAGAACAGCTCATAGTCTTCAAAATTCATCAAAGAAGTAATTCCAAGATAAAGTTGGAGACTTGAAAAAGTTTGCATCGTTCCAATAATAGGTATTGACTTACTAGGTATACCGGACACCAGCTTGAGAGGCCTCAATACCCTCACAGCCCGAAGGGTCCGCAAGTCGAAATCTGAGCCCACAGTGGACAGAATCCTGAAAGCAAAAAAGATAAATGTTCAGATGTGTTCATGGCAAATCAATATTCGAGCCAGTCGGGCTTGTCACTGTCAATCAAACTCTGTGTTTCTCACATTCCCTTCCATCCACACACAACCCCTGCAAGGCCGTTACAAACAACTGGATGAGCACTGTATGTAAATCCTGTAAGAGCCAAACCAATCAATAGAGCTGACAAGTAAAGTAAGACAGAGAAGTGTATCAGGATGAGGGAGAGATACTGCTCTGTATCCAGATTTTAGAGGGACTGCTATAGAAAAGGAAAGATGAAAAAAGAGGGCTGGAAACAGACACAAAGGGAGGTACTACCAGATAGTCTGAATGACTGTTTTTCTTATTTTGTCTGTTTGAGACACATTTTAATTTTCTCAGTCATGGTACACAGTAAGCACATTGTAGTGTGAGCTATAACACCTTTATCAACACCGATCATCAAAGTTAACAGCTTGAGAAGGTTAAGGTGTTCCTGGGTGCTGATAGACTTCCAGTCAGTCCTTCTGTCTGACGCATTCTGTGAATCATCCGTACTTCCCACTTCTCTCTCTCTCTCTTCCATTCATCCTATCGCTCTAGCACATTTCTGCTTTCCTCTGTTCCAAAAAGATGGGAAGTGACACAGCAGAAAGTTAATCATGACTCTGAACTCTGCCCACTATGCTCCGATTAGAATGCATCGCATTTAGAAAGAAGGAAAAGCAACTTTACCTAAGAGTCAGTGGATGAACAGAAATGCCACTTGAGATAGCACTGGTATAATGGTCTGAACTGGTAGAGATCCAAGAATGGTTTGGTTACCAAAAGTGGTAATTCTTCAATGGTAATTAAAGAACGGCATGTTGATTCTTTAATGACCATTGAAACAACAGCCTCTTTTACAATGAATCTGCATGGTAAGGAGGTAGTGACAGATCTGAAACACCCAACTTGTGAAGCAATGACAGACAGTGTGTGCAGCCAACTGGTTCACTGATTTCAGGAAAAACAAAACAAAAACAAAGATGACCTTCATGGAAGGCAGCCATACTGGATGGGTCAAGCTACCTTGGGTCAAGACAGAGTGGATCACCTGAATTAAATCAAGAGTGGTTGTTTTAGAGCAAAACTGAGAAAGTCTCCTTTTATTCCATTGTGGAAGTATTGCATGTGTAAAACAAAAAGTCAGCAGTGGACCGTTATTTACATAATCCCTTAATTAGTTTCATATAACTGAAAGGGAAGGAAGATGCAGGACAATACGAAGGGAGTATTAAACAACAAATGGCATAAGACATCATTGACTCGATGCTGAAGAAATATCCCAGCTTATTCAAAATGTACTATTTACTTTAGATACACTGTTGTGGATAAGTAGGAAGGCCTTAGTGTTGTCAACCATGTGCTGTCCAGTGTGCTACTAGTTTATTGTTGAAGAAAGACTGTTTATCCGTCATTATCGGTGACCTGAGGGTTCACAGCAGGCTCTCATGTGGGGAATGAGCTCAGGGGCAGGGGTGTGACTGACAGCACTAAGACCCTGCTCCTGGGTCTGATTGGTTACAAAGGACAGTAGGAGGCAGAGGAACTTGATTTTTAAAGTTATATACTGCAGGTTTAATGCTTTTAAACCCTTCAGTGAACAGAAAATAAGTCTGCAAACGAGAATTAGTCGAAAGTTCTTCACAGCAATGTAACAGATGAACCTCCAGCCAATGTCTCGCCTTTGATGGAAAGTGTTCCAGACAAGGTTAAAATTACTTTTACATGCAATAAATAACAACAATAAATGGGGAAATAAATTTCATGTGGCTAAAAAAAAGAAGGGTTCTTAGTCAGCATTGCACTGGGAGAAAAAAAAACACAAAATTACAAACATAAGGTACGCTGACAGCAGACACAATGCCAGACCCTTTTCAGTGTGGAATAAACCAGACTCTTTTTCTATGCTTTGCTTTGTACACTGGGTCTGGACTCCAGACTAGAAACGACTGCTTGCTGGAAGCGTATACTCTGTTGAAGTTTTAAATAATTGGATATTATTTTACCCAACTGCCAACGTTTGGTTGTGATGTATGTAACACGCCAGCTTGAAGCTTATCAGAAATTGTGTGCACTGTAAACAACCCAGCTGGGAACAAAGCCACAACATCTTTGGCAGGAATAAAATATCTTGCTCAGACTTTAATTGCTCAAGCGTTGCTAACATGGCCTGAATGGCTTCCTTCACTTGCTCAGCTCCCATTGCCAGGCTGAAACACCGTGGAAAATCAATGTCAGTCATTCACAACTCCTCCTTCAGTTTGCTGATTGGCACGGCTGAAACTCAACCGAAGAAATCGAGCCGAATGAGAAAAATGCGGAACACTGAAGGAAGATCAGATGAGAATCGAGCAAAATTGCATGGGAAGGCAACGACCAGGCTATTGTGTTTCCATCACAGAGGATAAAATTTTGAAGAAAAAAAAAACAAAAAACAATAAAATATACAACTACAAGCACATCTATGGCATCAGAATAGTATGTTCAATGAAAACACACTTAAACAAAGACAATAGATGTGACCATAGCGAGAAAATATGATGAAAACAACACTGATGTAAATTCAGCTCCCAAACAGCATCATTGTCACTGACAGTGTCACACCGACGAAGCAGTTCCTAATTCACACCGTCTCCACGGTTACAGGACCCTATCTCATTCATAAATGTTTCCATGGCAACAGGTACATCGGCTCATTGATAGAATCTTTGTATCACCTTGGAAACAGGGCCAAGGGAGGAGCCAGATTGATTTCTGCTTTTCTTTTTTCCCCCCTGTCCTCTTCTGTGTTTAAATATGCACATTTGGGAAACAACAACAGATAGACACAGGCATGTGAACACCTGCACACAGATCCACAAGGCAAATGGGCGCGAGGTAAAACACACTGGGTGAAAATAAGTACAAATGCAGGAGGTGGGGTTGTTTGGAGAAACCTTCGGAAAAAAAAAATTTAGTTTTTTGCTCCTGAGAGACAGAGGGGCTGTCTAATGTGGAACTTAAAAAAACAAAACACAAATAAACACAAACTCTATGTCTGGACTTTAGGCAAAGGAAGACTAAAGTAATGAAAATTGAGAATTCACATCCACAATTCCAACAATAATATTGGCTGATGTATTCATGTATCCTTCAGATGAGCTCAACTTAATGTAGCAAATCGTTTATGTTCACTTTCAGCAAAAGCAAAATTATTTCTTCTTTTCTCCAAATTATCAAAATATCTTTTCCTGTGCTGTTTATATGATACTATAAAGTATTTTGGATTTAGTGTGAGAGTAAATGTTCTTTTAGGCGAATGTCACACACTACATCAATAAGAAATTAGCATATTTTAATGAAATCCCTTTAAAAAAAAGAGAAGCAGAGCAAAAAGAAAGAACACTTGAACATCCAAAGTACAGTGTGCTGAAATCTGTTAAATGACAGCAGCAGATGCCTGTAGAATAGCCTGCACAGTATTTAATTATCCAAATGCTAATGCTATGGGGAATTACAGCAATTTTTCACATTAACCTGCAGACACATTTTAAACTGGGAGAGATACTCCTTAAGGGCAACACAGGTGCAATGGGTGACACAGTTGCCATGAAGCAAAAAAAAAAAAAAAGTAATTTTTTGATTTTTAGTTGAACACACAGTCAAAACATGTAATTTAGGTCCTGTGCTTACTGTAGTGAAGAAAATTATACTTTTATCTTTAAATATCAGCCATGGGATTGATGCCAATCTCTTTTCCCTGCATCTCCCAGGCCTATCAGAATCCTGAACAGTCTATATTTACAATACTTTAATATCAGTGGTAGGTAGCATAGTCGCCTGATTGCTCTATTCATTTCTGTGAGGAACTACATTGCAGGCAGAGGTACAGCAGAGGGAGTTATTTATGGTAAAAACGGCTATAAACCAAGAGTAATTGGACTAATAATCAATATTAGAAATTAGAAACAACTCGCCTATTCCCAGGCTCAAACCACTCTGCAAATTTACAACAGATCGATCAATAACACAAAACACAAATTAAATGGCATGCCAAAAGGCTACACACTGTAACTTTTCTCGTCGTTGTATTCCAGCGTAAGTGACATTTCTGAGTTTGAATGTTTTAAAAAGAGCAACTCAAAGAGCTAATATACTGAGTACAAAATGAAAAGTAATGTTTGAAATGGAAATATGTGTAGTTCCAAGTGTGTGTGTGTGTGTGTGTGTGTGTGTGTGTGCATGGACGCTGGTCAGCATGTTATCAAAGGTTTCCAACCAAAGGTAGAAAGAAAGGCCAAGTAGTCTTTTATCTTCAAAGAGCTGTGAACCACCATTCAAAGAAAGCACAACAAAGAATATGTGTGTGTGTGTGTGTGTGAGAGAGAGTGGACAATATGTAATGTATCACAGAAACATCCCCACAATGGCTGCAGCATTGTGTGTAAATCTTCACACCATTCACCTTTGTCATAAAAAAGGAAGTGACATCGGTACAGAGAGGACGATGCTCACACCAAATCCGTTTTTGTTCTTTAAATTGGTGATGCATTATAGACACAGACAGAGTTTATTGTCATTCTATTGTGCTAATAATTATTACAACAATAAATATAACTGTACTAACCTATACTGGTATAATTATATAATTGTACATAATTATACTATCATTGCTGTGCATACTTATAGAGCCTATTTTAATTTCCCTTTTGAATGTCGCCACTATGCCTATTTTCTTTGTAACTAACTATTCCTTCAAAAATGACAGCTCTTTCCCTTCATTTTTAGTCCTCTAATTCTTTTGTCAATTTCCCTTTTTCACACCTGAACTAACAAAAATAAATAAATACTACCTGAAGTGCCAGTTATCATTTTCACTGCTGGTCACTATTTTAATACTTGGGACTATATTTAATCACAGTTTTTGTTCTTTTCTGCCCATCCGGTAATCATAACAAGCACAGCTTTGTTTTAGGTGTTTATACTTGGGAAATAAGAGCTTAAAGAGCATTCTGGGATCACTGTAATGTAAAATCTAAAATAATATCTCACTGACTTCAGAACGATTAAACACGACGAAGAAATGAAATAACTTCAAATTCCAATTATTTCTTCCAATAAGTCCTGGGGTTGGAATTTTTCATGTTAACTTCAAATTCACAGAAATTCTCCTCTTCCCGCTCACTTCATCCCCCTCCTCGTCTTCCTCGCTGCATCTTGCCGTCTCGCTGACACTTGTCTTCTCGCCTCTCTCACAGTGACTCTGTTGTGCCACACTGAGAGGGGCTTGGTGTCATGGTTGCTCTTGTTAAAGCTTACAACCGTACTGCCAGACATGGGCGGGGGGAGAACATTTGTGCCTGTACAGTATTTGTGTGGTTGTGACAAAGTGTGAGAGAGAAAACAGGTGAGCAACAGATGGCAATCACTGTTTCTCCTGACACTTTGTCTGCAAAAAATGCCACAATTGTTGTTATATGTTGTTCAGAACAGAAGTTTATGTCACACCTCATATGTTGGAAATTTTTTTGTTGCTGTTTGTTTGTTTATTTTTTTTTAGCAGTGCATTAAAGATGTTCCTCTTCCCTGGACGGATTGAAAAAATTTAACTTGTGACTTCAATGTTTCTTAAAGTGAAAAAGTTTGGAATAACTGTGTTTTTTCTCTCTCTCTAGTTCATACACAATATAAATTATTCATAGAGGCTAAACGTACGCATATCCCAACTAACAATGTCACCTCTGCTTTTTGCTTTTTATAGCCTTCAACACAGGCTTGAATATTCGTGGGTTATACCTAAAAGTTAGGTCCACATTGGAAAAACAACTAAAATAATGAACTGTTAATTCTGCCAAGAAGAGCACTCAAACAATTAGCCTGAGTTATGCTCCCAGAAGCTTGGTGAGGGCAACATAATTATGTGGTTTTGTCTGCAGCTTTCTGTCAGACATTTGTACTGGTGTGAATAAACAGTAGAATAATTTATGAACAACTTTAGCCCGCTGTGGATTAAAGAAAATACAACTTGTGCAACTAATTTTGATTTGAAACATTTAAGTTTTATAATGTTTTAACAATTCACTCCTGAAATAAAGTCACCTGCTCTGAATGGGACCCTCCCTGGTTTTGTACCACCATTTCTAATCCACTTTTGTTGTTGCCTTCAACAAAATTATTGCGTCTTACTCTAGACGTACTCAGAGTTCACATTCAACTTCGCTTTTATTTTGTCCTTCACACACTTTTTTTTTTGTTTCCTTCCTCATCCAACTGTTCCCTATGTTTCTACTTGACTACCAACATGTGTCCATTTTTCTTAAACCTCCCATCTTGCCTCCTCACCAGCGTCTGCTCCATCTGTCCTCCCAACCCGTTCTTGTCTCAGCGTATACTGAGGTGACATTTGTTCGCCACCCAGGCGACTGGCTGCCTGCGGCTCAGCTCTGTGATCTGACTTCTACCTTGCGCAGAATGGGGCCCATTCATTAAAGCAGACGAGCTGGTAAAGGACACTCAAACACGTGTGTGTGTGTGTGCGTGCGTGCGTGTGTGTAGTGAATCCTGGGACGTTAAAACGAACAAAAAGTGGACCAAAATGACACTGAAGGAAAAGACGATTCTGAATTTTGTGAGTTTTTTTTTTTTTTCATGAAGAGACTCAGCATTTAAAGGATGCATTTTAGTGTGCATGCATCTAAAGTTACCTACCCTGTTAGCACCACCACAAAGTCCATGACATTCCATCCATTTCTCAGGTAGGAGTTCTTGTGGAAGGCAAAACCAAGCGCCAGGATCTTTATTCCGGACTCAAAGCAGAAGATTCCTATAAAGTACGGCTCTGTATCGTCCTACGGAAGGAGACAAAACGACAGCAGGAGAATAAAAATGACGACGAGGAGCTTTGTCACAGAAGACTAGAGCTTGCTTTCTGAGTGAGCTTTTTCAAAAACATGCATCTAATTTCTGAGCTACAATTAAGTAGGACAATAAAAAATGTAGAACAAAATCAAATTGTTAACTTTGGGCACGTTTTAGTCTAACATAAGTTTGACTCACCAGCCGTTCAGACAGCGGTGTCTTGTCCCCATCAGGCAAATGTTGTTCAAGAGCTAGGACAATGCAATTGGCAATGATGGTAGCTAGAATCATCCACTCAAATGGAGTAGGGAGAGTCAGTTAAGGAATAGTTGGACCAGTTTTTCAGTGTAAAATGTTTTCACACATAATCATGGCATAATCCCAACTATTCAAAACAGCACTTTATCCATAACACAGTATGCATTGCATTACACAAAGTGACTGATAAAGTTGGCACATAATTGGCAATTCTCTCAATTCCTCCACGCAAGAAAGAAATCCAGGAAAAACTAAAAAAGGATCGACAAACAGCATATTTTGCTTAAAATACACAAATGGGTTATATTCAGACAGAAATAGAAAAACAACGTATCTGTCCTTAGAAAATGTTTTGTAGCAACTACAGTGGTTTCTTGGGTTCACATGTATCAATATCTTAATTGAAGTTGTTTGTTTTGTCTTTTTTTAGGCCTTCTATTGACATGATGGGTCTCAAATGTGATGTCCGACACGTCAAACATCCACAAGGCAACATAGGCAACCTGTATGGGCAGCAGCATGTCTGCTAAGCAGTCGACTATCTCAGCAGATAGTCTTGAGTAACTTAAAAATCTGCTGATCAGTGATTTAGATAACTTTACTGTGGCGGTAATAGTCAATATGCTGCATTATTTTTTTTTTTGCAGCGTTAGGTTTCTAATTTAAATAAAAAGCAGTGCTTATTTCTTGTTTAAATATTTTAAAGCCGTGACACTCTCACACAAGCCTGTGGCTGGATGAGAGACTTTTTGAGCATTGAAAATAAGAGCACAATTACTTTGTTGATTTCTAAAAAGTGCACTTCTGCAACGATGCGTAGACACGTGTACGTGAAGTAACAATTAAGATTCATTCCCTACTCTCACGTCCAACGCTTAAAAGAAAAATGAACTATCTGATTCCACTGACTGTAAGTGAGTCAAAGAGACAGCGGGTCCAAAGCTCGAACGGACCTCTGTCTCGCCTCCCTTTTTGCCACTGCTGCCTGTTTACACACACAAAAGGACACACATACACCCACAAGCTCATCGTTATGAGTCAGTTAAATATGCTCTGCTAAGTGTGTTTTCTGGTAACACGTCTCCCACGCAGACAAACAAAACAAACACAGACATAGGCTACACCAAAGTGGTAGAAAGCCTGGACAAGAGAGGTTTATTCCATTCAGCTCCATATAGAGGCTTACAGCATCTAAAAGATTGTTCATATCTTAATGTCTTCATCATAGATTGTTTCTGTCAAACAAACAGTGTCGATGTAAATCAGTGCACCTTAGTAATTAAGGTTTTTATTGCTCAGCTGCATTTTGTACTCAAGCACTATAATAAAATATGGCACTACGCCGTGTCTAGCTAATGATGGCGACGTTTTAATGTTGCACTTGGTGCTAAATTAAAGAACTGTTTCAATGTGTTTTCAAGGAATTAGACCAATATTGTATCATGTTTTTTTTTTTATGCTTAGACTTGTTAAACCTTAGTGGGGTCATTCTACTCTTAAAGCAGATAATTAAAATGACTTTGAAATTACTGAAACCTTTAATTTCTTTGCAACAACCAAAAAAAAAGAGCACTTCTAAGGATAAGGATAACTTTATGTTGAGGAGAGAATGGAAATCTCATTATGCGCTATAGAATGAATCATTCTATTTTAATTTCAGATTCTTTAAAAAAAATTTTTGGCCCCCAGATTTTGGAAACTTTTGTACATCACGTGCAGAGATGGGGTCTTCCCCACAGCAGTATTTCTGCAAGGATTGCCACTGCGATGGAGACAAATAAGGGATTGATTAAAAGAGAACTGAAAAGAAAAAAAAAACAGGTGTGATCATACAAAGTTTCACTTACACAAAAATCAGAAATTTTTAAGCTAACCTAATTATCACAGCTCCTATTTATGCTCCCTATTTCCCCCCTCTTCATCTTTTTCCCATTTTTCTTGCTTCCAGTAGCAGAAGCTATTCCCTTAGTAACAGGAGTTGGCGACTGAATGCTAAGGAGTAAAAAAGCAAGAGGAAGCAATTCAACATCTGGATGCGTAAAACAGCTGTTAAACAGAATAAGAGCCTAGCTAGGTGCTGGTCCACATTATCACTTTGTCTATTCCCGATTTATTCAATCATAAGTCTGAACCAAAACTGTGTATGTGATTGCAAGTCTGAGTCCCCCCTCCCAACATCCTTTCAGCTATGTGTTTTTATAAAAGTCTCTTCATGTTCATTTGTACTTGAAAAGACGGCATGGGGTTATGTGCTATGTACTGTCATTAATTCAGCAGCATATATGATCATGTAAGTGTGTGAAATATATAAAGAGCAAAAGAAACTTGGTGATTAATTTCATATAGTTAAGAGAAAGGCTAAACATTTCGTCAAACACTTCATTTTTTTATTTTTCACACGCTAAGGCTAATTTAGCCGTAGCATGTTTTTGGAGAGTGGGAGGAAATTACATGCCTAAAGGTCAAAGATGGGATTTGAGTCCACCACCTTTTTTCTCTTAGGTAAAAGTGCTAGCAGCTACACACCATGTCCAAACCTTTCTTGATTCATTCATTCATTTTTTTAAAAACTTCATATCTTGCATGTCCCGTGTGTTTGTGGACTGTCTAATTAGGACGAAGGAGTCAATGAGCTAAAATCTTTAGTTTCCACTTGATAATGTAGTTCAATGTTGATATTTAAAGTGCTGTCAAGGCTTTTTAAACAGTTTTGTAACAAAAAGGTCTGTTTCTTCTGATCAACTGATCTTTGTTTCTAACTCGTTTCTACCTGAAAGAGTAGAGAGATGGTTTTAGGGCACCCTTTTAGGTGTTGAGGAGAAAAATTGTTGTTAAAAAAACAATTACTCAGTTTGAAGGTGAAAGAGAACAGCACCAAAATGATTATTAAATTACTGGATCACGCCCTTGTTATTAGTGAGAGAAACAGCTGTTGTAAATGTTGTTTAGCTATGACATCTTCGTCTTTAACATATTGTTTTTTTTTTTTTTTGTCAGATGAAGATTATTTTGCAGGTTTAGTCTTTTTTGTAATTTCAAGGTCTGTTATTTTTTTAATAGTTTACCACCAGAAAAATTAGGTAAAGTTAGACAGCAAATATAATGTGCAGCCCGTTTGGACAGATGCTCTAATGTTAAGATACAGCGGAGTATTTTAACTTATTGCATTTCATGCGATTTGGTTTAAAAGGACTACGGCTGAATGCAAAATGCAAAAAAACATGGGGAGTAAAAAAGCAAAAAGATTCATATTTTAAGAAGAATATTGTTGCATTGACTGGTGGTATTTTGACCAGATTCATTTCTAAAGTACAAACCAAGCCTAGGCTTAAAAAAAAAAATATTTCAACAGACACTGACGAGGCCTTAAAAATGAATGCATATTTAATATTTTTTTATTGCTGTTGCTTTATTTCTGATTGCTTCATCTTTTACTCACATGGGGTGAACAAACTCTTGAATTTCAGACTTTTAGGTTTAAAATATTTACTGAGACAAGTGCTAATGCATTAGCAGACAGACGCATGCAAAACTCAGAAGAACCGATGACTCATAGCTTGCTATAAACCTTCAATAATGAATCTTTCCTCCCTTCTTAAAAAGCCTCACACAATCAAGCCCAAAACTGAGAGTTAAAGAGATGACAGCACTATGTTCTCCAAAACCCATCCCATATTGTTTCTCTCTCTCTCTCTCTCTCTCTCTCTCTCTCTCTCTCTCTCTCTCTCTCTCTCTCTCTCTCTCTCGTTTTAGATAACATTTGCCTTGAATTATCACCATTTTCAATCCATGCATGTATATATTTGTGTTGTGAAAATGAGCACGATGTTCAGTTGCAGAACGATGCGCTTGCAAAGGAAAGAGCACGCAGATGAAAGCATCTGACATACATCAAGACACACTTCTAATGGCTTTTATTAACCTGGTCCCTCAGTACTCTACGTGGAATCTCTAATGTTCACCTCTTTGCAGCCAGTGCCTTCCTCTGATATATTTCTCCCACCATCTACCCTCCTAAACCTCCACCACTTACTGCCACACCTCTGCTTATTTTCTACAGTCTCCTTCATTTCTTTGTTCCATTTTTACCCCCTCACCCTCCTCCCGGCTCGCTCTTGCATTTGTGCATTTCTCCATCATCTCCCTACTTTCTTTCATCCAGCCCGCCCATCAATCATTTCGCCATCTCTGTTTAATATCGAATGAGACAGAGAAAGGAAAATGGAATGGTGCCGCGTCAGCAAATGCACAAGAACACAAACGCCACGACCATATAAGGAGTAAGGAAAAAACAAACAAACAAAAAAAAAAAAAACGGGAAGAGGAGAGGAAAAATATATGGATGGTAAAAAATGAGAGAGAGAGAGTGAAAAAGAAGAAGAAGGAGGGGGAAAAAAGGAGAAGGATAAAGAAATTGTCCTGTGGGCACAGACATGGTTGAAAAGAATGAGTGATGATGAATAAAAGAGAGAGAAAGAAGGGCGGACCTAGAGAAGGGAAGAGATGAAGAGCACACTGGAGCTGAATGAGGAATAAAGCAAGAGAATTACACAGGGGTGTGATAAGATTGCAGTATTTTCTTCTGCCGAGTCGTGTGTATACTCTGCCATAAGTAGGTTGTACACACACACACACACACACTGTGTAAATTTATATACTGAAGGTGGAGTCAAATCTAAATGTGGGGTTCGGAGAATCAGAGTGGTTTAAAGGTATTCATTTCACATAACTATTTATGAAATTGTGATCCACTTGAAATGAACATAGCAAAATCTATTAACTGGATTTTGTCACATTTGCATAATGCCTGGTGAAGAAACTCAAAGAATAAAAATCTCAAAATTCAAAACAGTCTGCTGGGAACTGAAGGCACAAATTCACCTCAACTAAAAATGTGTCCATTTGAGTTCATTCCACTCTTCATTTCCAGCATCCTTTATTTTTCTTCACTCACTGGAGAATGAAATCTGACTACATGCTTTGTTTGTGGTAGTTAGCAATACATTTTAAACAAAGATGCCTGAGGACCAAACCTCATTTTGAACATTTCAAAGGTGCCCTCTGAAATAAATAGTGACACCAGTTCTCAAGGCTGACCAAGACATTCGTTTTGGGCGGTTAGCCCTAAAAAGACATTAGGAGAGTCGACAAATAAAAGACACACACAAAAAAAGAAATTTCAGGCATCAAAAACTACTAAGCAGACTAAAACTATCTAACAGCCATTTGATTTTAGAAAAAGGTCAAAAATCCATCAAAGATCCTGACAATCGTTTATTGAAGGCCAAGTTTTGGAAATAATCCTTTTGGTGCAAAAATGGAAATTTATCTTAAGCTATTTTGTTTGGGAGGTTTGTTTGCCATCTTTTTGTTACAAGCACACATGCCTTATTGCAAAGAGAAATGCAATTATATGTAATAGTTATATACATAAGGAATAAACTGGCATGTTTACAGAATCAAAAATGAAGTAAGTTGAATCAAAATGATGCCTTTGATTTAAACTGATCAATGGCATTATTGTGTCGTGAATGTCATGAACATTGTCACTAAACAAGTCTAGAATGTTTTCACATACATTCTAAATTAAGAAAAACATTTTTACCAAAACCGCCTTAAATTAAAGGATGCATGAAAAAAATAAAAAAATTACTAGAAAAATCCTAGAAAAAAAAATACTCATCTTCAAAGGTTTTGTGATGTTTTCAGGACACAAAGGTAGGAAAAAATGCAGATCTTATAAATGTGCAGCCCCCCCCTCCCTTCTTTCATTTACGAGACTTA
This sequence comes from Poecilia latipinna, assembly GCF_001443285.1. Taxonomy (NCBI): domain Eukaryota; kingdom Metazoa; phylum Chordata; class Actinopteri; order Cyprinodontiformes; family Poeciliidae; genus Poecilia; species Poecilia latipinna. The sequence continues at coordinate 231,739 of NW_015113035.1, forward strand.
ATTTAAATCTCTAATTCCTTTCCTCTCCGTTCTTCCCACTCCCTCCTCTGTGCCCTGTTACATTATGGAGCAGTGGCAGAGCAGCTCAAATAATTACTCTACGTTCTTGTCACTTCTGCCTAAGAAGCTCAGATTTGATCAGATGAATGGGATTAAGCAGTGTGGTTGAAACCCAGCTAATTATTTTGATAATCTGAAGCTGCAGAGATAAGAGGCGAAGTGGTGGAAGTGCTTCGTTTTGCTCTTGTAAGACGAAATTTGAATAGATTTTCATGGCTTCACTCAAAGCCTTGTTTCAGATTTCCGATTACCCTGTAGTGCAGCACTATTCATGGTTGTTAGGTGCTGTTTTTTTTTTTTTTTTTTTTTTTTTTTTTTTTTAAAAAAAATTTTTTTTAAAAAAAAAAAAAAAAAAGGGGGGTTTTTT
>NW_015113035.1:235339-248347 GCF_001443285.1 Poecilia latipinna
TTTTTCCCTTTGGGGGCGCTTTTTTTTGTGTTTTTGTGGTGTTTTTTTTTTTTTTTTTTTTTTTTTTTTTTGTTTTAAAAAATATCTAGTTGCAATAGATATAAAAAAAAGGCTGTGCTTTCCTCATGAAACATTTGCATCTGCAAGTAAAAGTGATGAATTTAGTGGGAGACCAACACAGAGAGATGCAAAGAATACACGATTTTTTAAAATCACTGTTCGATGTATGGATACGGAAATAGTTTGGCACAACTGCAAACCTACCGAGATGTGACAGTCAATATAAACTAAGGCAAAGATTGCATTAGTCAAATAAGCAAACGAGAGGGCCATGATAACTCTGGAAAAGCTGCAGATATCAATGGTTCAGGTGGGAGAATCAATTGAAAAGACTACTATTAGCCACATACTCTACAGATCTGGTATTTCTTGGCTATAAAGAAAAGAGCCATTGTTGAAAGGACATGATAAAAAAGGTCTTTTTTGCAGATTGTCAAAAGTAGGGACACATTAAATGTGTGGAATAATACACTGCTGGTCAGAAAGAACCAAAATCTGACCTGTCTGGGCTGGGCTTCACACAAAAGGCTTTGGGTAGAAGAAAACCAACAATACATACAAACATACAATCACAATCTAGAAATGTGCAAGAATCAAGCTGAGGAGAAGACTTTTTTTTCATCAGACACAGGGAAGTTGGGAAGTATTGACGGGGAGATGGACGGTTGCTGGAGGCAGCAAAAGATTTCACTTTCTTGGAGGACAAAGACCCTAAACATACAGTTAGAGCTTCACTAGAAAGGCTTAGAATAATGTCAACCTCTAAATTGGTAGAGGCATAACCCAAAATACTCCAAGTAAGGTGTTACAACTTTGGTTTTCATTATTTCTACAATATTTACTTCAATACTTCAATTTACTTCTTATCGTTTGTGCTTTGGACATGTTTCCTTCGATTAGTGTTCTCTTTCCATTTATCATTTAAGTTACTTTCAGGCCTTTTATATCTCCCTTTCCTAGCTTCCTCCTGCCCTCAGCCTGACTCCCTCCCTACACAGCTGTTGTTCATCTCCTCACTTCCCTCTGCCTGCCTTCTCTCTCAGCTGCACACTATTGCTTCCTGATTAGTCCCTCTGGCTCCTATGTCACGCTCCAACCCTTCCTCTGTGTATATATTTAGCTCCCTTTCTTCGTTGTTTTCCACTGACTCCTTCCATGGAATCACCTGCTACTGTTACCCTCATTATCTCCCTGTTAATCCTCTGTTCTTCTCCCTGATTGCCTTTGTAGCATGTTGGATGCTTCCTCTATTTACATTTTCTTAAAAAATATATATTGTTCTGCACTGCAAGTGTCCTGCATTTGGATCTTGCTTAAAGCCAAACATAAAAACTGCAGTTTTTAAATCTGTTCTATAAGGTATAAACTAACTGGGGTTTATATATATATGTATAGCAAGTAGGCTTTTCCTTCATGCTATCCAATTATACACTATCTTGCATTTGCATATCACATATAACAACGAGACAAAATGTAAAAAAGTGTATAAATACTTTCTGCAAGGCCACGAGCAGGGCTAATTTGGTCCAATAAGCTTTCAAACTTATAGACTGAACAGTCACTTTTGCCCTTTAAAAAGCCCATATGCTGACAAAATCATGATTTCAAAATGGTAGCTCATAAACTATCATGGTGGCTCTCTCTACTTCCTACACAAAGGCTATTGTCTCTCCCTCGCCCTGCCACCAGCCCTCCCTCATCACCCACATATAGCCGAGCTGTCACTTTCTACAAGATGCTGACAGTGGCGTGTGCAGGAGGGAGTGTGTGTGTGTGTGTGTGTGTGTGTGTGTGTGTGTGTGTGTGTGTGTGTGTGAGTGTGTGTGTGCCTGGGCAGCACGTGACATTTTTTCACATAAGCTGTATGTTCAGGGAACGTAGGCGCTGTGTTAATGTGAACTGTGCTCGTATATACTTGACAGTACAGGCTTATTTAAACGCCACTTACTCCCTTTCTTTTCACTGCTGACGTGTATTTGTATGTTGAGTGAGCAGAGTTGAGTTTGAGAGCATGCCAGCACGCCCTGCAGGTAGAGTGGAGGCCTCCAAAGGCGTATGTCTACTAACAGCTGCAACACGTGACCAAGAGGGAAAAAAAAAAAACATGAGCATAAATAAAAGAAAAAAAAATCAATCCATCACAGACGCTCTCCCTCTATTTTCTCCCTCTCCACGTATCCGAATCCCAAAAATAGATCTCTTGAGCGTCACTGTGCCCCTCTCTCTCACACACACACACAAGCGCACATTCGCAGACACACACACACACACACACACACACACACACTGGTCCGAACTCGACTGGAACTGAATAATTCAGCAGAGTTAGAGCACAGAGCTCAGAGAAACAGAGAACAGAGAAGAATCATGAAAGGAAGAAGATCTGGGCTTGGGGGAAAAAAAAAGGAAACATTTACAATAAAGTGTTTAGTTTAAAATGAAAATGAACGACTAGAAGAACAGAGTCTTTACTGTGCTCTCTACAGGTAAAAGTTTCTAATTTCGCTGACTGCATCTGGTATTTCCTCTCAGTGCAGCGTTTCAAATATATGCCTGAAATGATGCAGTGATGCAGAGACTGATCAAATCAAGTGGATCAAATAAACTAAATGTTGTGTAAAACATCTGCACACATGAGATCTGACCGCAGCGGACAGCAACTGACACCCAGATTGCTATCACGATGCACAGCTAATTTTAACTCCAATTTAATATTTGCCTTACTGATTTTTTTTTTTTTTTACATATTATATCTAACGCTACCACAATGATTCTAGAAAGGAGAAAGGCTCACACTGTAATCATCACATTTTAGATTCGCATGCAGCCTACATGCTAAGACCATGACCAGATTTGCGACGGTTTTCAGCTTGAGCAGCCATGACCGGCGACACAGCTGGTCATGTTTGTACGTTTGCCGCGGTCAAATTTGTTCACATGAACGGCCAGGTGGTGCGGATCATGCGCTTGGTGTCAAAGCCGCGATGAAAAACATACTGGATGAACGTGCTAAACCTCGTAAATACCATGAGGAGCGTTTACTGTCACCAACTGCAACCATCCTGATAAGCAGAATACCAATCTGATATTTACAAACCACTGAAACTAAACTAAATGAGATTTTAAGAAACACTTACGTTACCACAATGCGTTCAGCTCTCTCTTGGAAACTATTATCTAAATAAGTTATGACCACTGAAGGCACTAAAATCTCATCTGATTGGCTAAGTAAAACAGCAAATTAGATGCTCAAAAACTGTACAGCTTTGTTTCTTATATCCAGCTCTTCTGTGCACTGGAAAAGTGTTTTGAATTATGTCTGATCACAACCACAAGCTTCAAAGTATTTTACAGGGATTTAATATGAAAGAACAACACACGGTGGCAAGAGATTATCCAGACGATAGAAAATGACACAAGTCTGAAAGGTATGGCTTTGTGTATTCAGACCCTAAATACGATGAAGAGCAACCCACAGTGTCCAGTTGAGTGTCATTTTATTTCAGCAGAACTGAGACGTTAAAGGCTTCTGAGTAAATAAACAGCGTTGTGATGACCAAGGTACACACCCAGCAGGGAGGGCAGGTAATAAAACAATATCCCAAGCTTCGAACAATCTCAAGCAGCAGTGCCCAGTCCAACATCGGGGAAATGGAAACAACATGTTCTTACTACAACCCCAACAAGACTTGGCCATGCACCAAAACAGATAGACGGGGCAAGCAGAGCATAAATCACGAGACGCTGCCAAGAGGCCTACAGTAGCGAGTCGCCCCTCAAGTGGGAGGATCCATCGATGAGACGAGTATTAATTGTGGAAGAGTGGCACGAAGACACCGGGTGCTGAAATAAAAGCAGAGAGACGTCCTCTTTTCAGTTTGCTTCATCACATGCAGGGGACTCAGAACCTGGCTGTTTCCCATAACACCAACATCAAGCTTTTACAGCTACGCAACACATCATGTGTGGTAAGACACACATAACCCTGAACGCACCGTCACCTGTGTAATATGCAGTAGGGAAGCTTTTGTTTATTAGAAACAGGGATGCTGGTGGATGGAGCAAAATACAAACTATTATTAGGAAAAAAAACAGCTACAATCTTCAGCAGACTTAAAGTGAGGTAGAAATTTTTCACAGAGCTTTAACGTACAACCAGGGAAACCATTGTGTGATTTAGGTAATAGCAAACTTGGGGGTTGGAATGGACTAGTTAAAGTACAGTCTGGTATTCTACTGATAATCTGTGTGAAGACTTGAACATTAACTTCTACAGCGTCTCTCCATCTAATTTGACAGAGCTTCAAATTTTAGTCTCTACATCTCCACACCTGGCTGAGACCTATTGTGGAAAAAAAGCTCTTGGATATTCTACGCTGAATACAAATGCGCATCTCGCTTTTCTTTTCTTTTTTTTTTTTTTTGTAAAATAGTTTGAAAACAATGTATTGTTTTGCTTTCACTTTGCAATTATGAGCTACTTTGTGTTGACTTGTGGTTGTAATGCAATAAAATGTGGAAATGTTCCAGAGGTACCAGCATGCAGTGGGAATGAGATTTTTGCTTAAACCCCCATAATCTAATAATTTTCGAAACATGTTTTAAGACACTGAGGATGAAAGCTTTTGCAAATATTATGTAACAAAGAAATGAGTATTCTGAAAGATTAGAATTTATTGTTTTTGTGTGCAACTGAGAGTGTGCCTAGGGGCTAAGGATATGGATCAACTCACACATTTATTACCAGACAGCCAAAGTTACAAGGTAGGCAGATTGTGCCCAAAGGACACAGAGACAGAACAAGAAGTGTTGCATGTGTGCCAACAGACTCATGCACCTAGCAACATTTCTGAAAACCAATTAAAAAAATGCTAAACTACACTTGCAACCGTCAGAATGTTCTGCAAAATATTCCCCAAAAACATCGAGACTAATGTTTTAAATTAACATCATAGAAGTCAAATAGACTCAATTCTATATAGTAACAGAAGTGCCGTCGTCGAGAGCTGGAAGAGAATGATAAGTCATATTTGAGTGAAAGCGGGGTGGGGGGAAAGAGGCTGTGAAACATGAGAAATGACAAAACCTCACTTCATATCCATCAAAAAGAATGTCAGCAAAAGAGAGAAGAAGAAAGGCAAGCAAAAGGGTGTAAGTTTCTTAAAGTTAGCCCTTACAGTTTGATTGTATATCATTATATTAGTCTGAGCTAATGGACATTTTGGAATAAAATAAACACATCTTCCATTAAAGGATTTAATTTGTGGCAATGCAATGCAGGTTAAACATCCCAGAATGTCCTTTCAAGTAAAAATAATAATAATAAAATAACATCTTAAGTACAACTTTCACAACTTTGTTTAATTTATACACAATTAATTAATTGTCTGCCCTCTCAATAATGTTTGTCTTCCAAACTGTTCTTTTCTGTTTCTGTTCTGAAATAGCCCCTTTGCTTTATGGACCAAAGTTTCCAAAGGCAGTAGTCACCTTGTTGCATCCAATTAAAATCCTTCACCTTCATGTGAGACTGACTCATTCAAATGCCAAACTTTTACTTTACAACATTTGGCCAAGAGCCTCGTGCAAAACAGACACTTAAAAATAGCTGCTGCTAGCCAATGCCGTCTTGGGACTGTGACAAAAGGTTTTGGTGTTTTCCATCAGAAGGATGAATGTCAATTTAGTTGCCTGTTCTTTTGTGCAGCCGGGATCTGGTTGGGGTTGGCACTGGCAGAACAATGCCCATACATGACCCAGACTACCAATAAATACTGTCTCAATGATCAAATCTCAGCACATCACTGCTTAAATATGAGCCACATATTAAGGTTGCATTCATGTTTTATGGCTATTATTTGAAACCCTAACACTATTAACCAGTTGCTTTGATGGTTTCTATTCTGCTTTAGTCAGATTGGTTGATTACAAACGTCATAAAACAATAAAATCAAATAGAACTGTATAGTGTAACTTTAACATGTTTAAGTATTCTCCAACTAAAGCCTAAAATACACTAGACTTTTGCACACTTGTGTCATTGTTCACTTAAGATGGGATCATAGTTAGGCATGAAAACTAAGCTGAGATGTAATTTAAATTGTTTTAATTATTTAAAAGCAGTGAGGGGCCACCACATGGCTCAGTGGGAGGGCAAGCGCACCACAAGACGAGGCTAAAGTCCTCAACAGAGTGGTCACCGGCTCGATCCCCAGGTCTGGTCCATTTACTGCATTTCTTCCTCCTTCTCTCTCTGCCCTTTTTCCTCTCAAGTCACTATTGAATTTCTGCCACAACAATAAATAAAAATATAACAAACAACTAGGTGTGGACCATTTACCAAGGTTTGGAAAAATCCAGATTTTATGAATAATTTTTGCCAAAACGGCCAAACACTTCAACATCAGTTTAATCAAACAACAGGACATGTTTCCAAAAGTTAAGGTCTTATTCCACGAATGCTTTCATAACGTAATATTTGGGGTTACCAAGTAAACAACATATCTATATCTAAGCCATTTTAATTTAATCAATGTTTTGTTATTTCATCTGCCGTAGTAATAATTGCTGATTTTTTTTAATTTTAATTAAAATCTATTACACGTTAGTACTTTTTTCTTCAGCTCTTGTCTGAACACCAGAATCCTGTGAAATGCCTGCTCTCAAGCATTTATTTACACTGAAAAAAGGCTAAAGAATTGGAATGAGAAGGTGGAGATTCCACCTTTTTTTTTCTTTTCTTTTTTCTCTGTCAACAGGACTTGTTTCAAGCCACACTTGTTACGTCCAAGCCGGTTCAAAGACAAGCAACAGCACTCGGACGTATTTAGACTGACGAGAAACAGAAGACACCATGCGAGCCGTCCGGCGAAAAACGAGCAGGGGAAAAAGACAAGAAAAGACTGCATGAAAGAACACAGATGAATACAAGACAACTTCTACAAACAGAAGTCAAGTATCCTACATTATCAGCTGACAAAAGCAAGTTAGAGAACAGCAAATGAATAATTTAGATCCTGCAGTGAATGTAGATCACCACCTAAAACTACACTGGTCCCTTTCTCCTTTCCTGCTTCTTGACTCATTTGTGCATCTCTCGTTCCCCTTTTGTCGCTCGGATTGTCCTGATGACTTTAATTAAATTATGACTGACACAATGTCTGCGGCTGATAAAAGGGCAATGCCAATATTTCAGAATATTACCTTCTTCTAATATTGGGCAGAGTTAGTTATGAGTTTAGACTGCATGATTGCTTGTCCATTTATAAAAATAGAATATGTATTCCTATGGCAGATCTAGAATTATAATAGCCTAACTATGCTCTTTAGTAAGCATTGTCCAGTTGTTCATATTACTAAAGAGAGACTAGGAAACAGAGCTTGCTCATTAATTAACAATATGCATGTTTGTTTTATATTACGTTGTTGAATGTCCATACAAATTAAAAGCTGGTAGGCAGATAAGCAACACGCCTTTCCTAATTTTTTATGCAAGTAACCAAAACGCTGCCTGGAGGAAGGAAATCGGGCTACAAAAAGAAACACGCACACAAGAAAGAGTAAGTTGCAACAATCATCTTACCATGCACAAACAGGCATGGTAAGAGTTGGATCTGACAAGAAGTGAGGAAACAAAAAACTAAGCAATGTGAATGCTGTGAAAGGAGAACAGGTGAGTGGGTTTACTGATTAAAAAAAAACAAAAAAAAACTACAAGAGTCAAATGTACAGAGCCACCTGAAGGAAACGTCGGGGAATTTTAAGGGAATGAAAGAATAAAGAACAACACAGGAGAAATCTAATGGCAGAACATCAAATCTAAAATCCTGACATTATGCCACTGTTATAAAAATTTAAATTGATGGGCAAACATGTCATTTTCATATTGTCATAAATCTGTTTGGTAGGATAGTTCTTGCTTTACTTTGCTTTTGATGAAATTTCACACCATAGCACAACATCTCCTGTGTTTTCCATATTAATATATAGACCTACTGTCATATGCTCTCTTTATGTGACAACGGCAGAGCATCGCAAGAGCAATAATACTTCTTGAGCTTCATTACATTCTGCTACACTGAGGCCACAATCCTCCATGTATTATGTTTGTGACTCTTGCCAGATTTCTGAGTCAATACTGTGCAGAACTGTCTTTCTTTGCAGTCACAGCTACACATATTTCAGGTTGTCTCTACCAGCTGCTTTCCATATCTGGGGCCTGAATCGTTGTCCTTTCTCTTTTGAACATTGATTAAGTGCATCTGTGAACTCTTATTTTCAAGTCTTGCTAAAGGTTGTGAGTCGGATGAGGTCCGGAATTTGACTCGTATTAAATCCAAACAATTCAATTGAACTTATGACCTGGTCTCAAGTCTGCTGCAACCCCTAAGAAACTTTATTCCAGTTACTGTGTGAATTTAGCTCTTCTCATCTTTTCATTAGCCAAGGAAAGATGGTTAATGGATGCTGCTTTTGGTAAATTGTAATTAGAAATTCTGATAGCTTAGTTTTACCCATGACTTTTTTCTTGCTACTTTTATTCAGTAATTGTGTGACTCCTAAAATACGTTTAGTAACACTAGATTTTATTGAAGGGTAAATGAGGCTGAATACAAATCCATCATATTTTGTCTACCACATCTATCTCAAACATAACCTCATAGAACGTTAAGCTTTGTGGTTGTAACATGGCAAAATGTGATAAAATTCAAGTTAAATAAATATGTTAAGTTCACTGGCTCTGCTTGATGCTTCTTTGGAAATAAGCATATTGGTACAAGACAACAACTGTATTGCATTAGTCTTATATTTGGTATTATAAAAAAAACTAACATGGAAAAACGAAGAAGGGAGTTTTTGCATGTCTTTTGTATCTTTTTGTTTCAGACTTGCTTGTTTTGTAAATGTGCAACACTGGTTTACTGCATGATGCCGTGACCCTGGATCTTCTGAACGAGTCGTAGGTCAGGTCAGAGAGAAGCAGCAGGGAAACAATAGCAATGAAAACAAATAGTTTTGAATACGATGAGATAAACATACTCAGCTGAAAACACGTATCCAGTAATACTTAATAAATTAAAAATATTTATCATTTGCCAGAGTAAAAGAACCTTTTGAAAACCTAAGCAGGTTTCAAGCATTTTTTTTTATTAAGGCTACATTTCTGTAGTATTTTTTTTTAATATACACTTGATATAATTTTCAAATATTAAATGTGATTTTGTCATTAAAGGTAAGCAGAAAACCATCATAGCTAACATAAATAAAAGCTTTCAAACATCAATCTGCAAGTAATTAATCTATGTAATGTGCTTCACAGGTTCCTGAAATAAATGGACTTTTTCAGGAATAATCAAATTTATTGAATGGATCTGTAGTCTAAAGAAAACCTCTGAAAGACCTTCGGAAGCCTGTAAAAATATTACTTAAGATCACTTGCAAAGACAATTTGAAGTATTAAGACAGTAATATAAAGATGTGATATTGGTTCAAGACATTTTGTTCAGTACTGTATTTCAAGCGGAGCTCGTTGTTGCTATAGATAGAACATATATTGACTTCCTCTCCATTTACAGCATCAGGAGGAAAAAGCACTTAAGAGCATGCGGATGATGCAGACGCCATATGGTCAGAATGCAGCGTGACCGCATGCGTATGTGCACAGGACACCAGGTGTAACTGAATCCCAATTTTGAACTTTTGGGAAACTTAATAGTTATTTACAGTGAGAAAAAAAAAAAAGCTTTTTGTTCCCCTCAGCACCAGCGAGCAAAATATCCAATATTTTATATTACACTTCAGACTATTTGGTTTTAACTTCCAATCTTTATAGCGTGGCATGATTTTTGAGCAGATGAGGATTTGATGGTACAGTAGATTTGTGTATCAATACAGTGGTCAACAACATATGTGACTCCGATTATGTTTGGTGACTCTTCAGGCACAGTGGTGTGATGCAATGAAAACAGCAAGTAAGAATAAAGAAAATGCCTGTCACGTGCGTCATTTTGTTTCTATTGCAAAAATGTCAACTAGAAACAATGAATATTTAAAATGAACAGATTTAAGCCATTTTAATGCAAAATATTGTTAAATTACCTACATACTACACAAACTGCTATTTTCAATTTTTTTTTTACAAGATGCAACAGACACAATGTCATGTTTCAGACTCCAAAGTAATATGTCATTGCTTATTTTAACATCTTGAAATTGCAGAATGATGCATCTGAATTCTGAATTTTGTTTTTAAATAATGAAATATTCACCTTTGTAGCGTCAGTGTATTTTGTGACAGAGTTGCTCAGCCTTGGTGCTTGCCAGCAGAGTTGGGTAGTAACTAGTGACATTTACTCAATTACATTCACTTGAGTAATTTTATTGTAAAGTATTACTATTCTTACTTGGGTAAAAATTTTTGGATTCCCTACCCACTAAGTGAAAAGCAAATATGTTTTAATCAACAATTCACCAGGCGAAGACACACCCCTGCAGTTTTTGTTAATGTTTTAAAAGTTTTATGTTGAAAGAAACTGATTTGGAAAGTTGTATTTTGTTATTTATATGATATATTGTCATTTTGGTCCTAATAATACCAAAATTTCCACTTAACTTTATGTTTTGGTCCATCTGACTATGTAATTTTTAAATAATAAATTATAGACACTTGATCGGTTTCTCTGTACTTGGGTAGACTTTTTACCAAATAATAAATAAATAAATGGTCTGAAAAATGGTATGATGGGGACAAACGAGGAAGAAAAGATTATAATTTAAATTCTCGCAGTCCTAATCTTAACCCAGTTAGAGAGAAATATTCCAATTTACTGTTTCTGCACGGTTTTGTTGCATCATGCAACTGGAAAGAGACTTTCTTATGAGAAAGTCTTGAGATAAGTGCTGTATTGAGAGAACTGTATGTTAACATTTTCTCTGTAATATTGCCAATTGACAGCTCTAAAATATGAATAGTGACCATGTGACCATACCAATTTATTTTTACGCATTTGGTTGTCATTTGTTACAGTCACTGACCTCTAGGGGCTCTCTTCCTGAGAGCTCTCTCTCTCTCTCTTTGTGTTTCAGGTCTACCTGACTACCACAGGTAAAAGGTGTTGGAGCTCGTCAGCCACTCCATAAACAGCTCCATGCCAAAGATGTCAGACCCTATTTTTCCCCCCTCTGGGCCTTGATCTGCAGTGATCTTGTCTGTCTGCTGACTGTTGTCTGTGGGGACTTCAGTGATCTTGCTGTGAGCAATATTGTGAGGAATTAAGTGTCTCACTAAAACAGCGTGTTTATATTCACAGTGGAAGCTGGTAGGGGTTATCTGACGTTTTTGCCGCAAAATGTTTTTCTCCTGGTTTGTGGTTAGCTAGTGAGTTCAGCTGTTGTACCTTTTTTCAGTTCTCATCGAGAAAGTGGTTGTTTTATTTATTTATTTTTTTAATTATAAGAGGCTGTTTTGTTTGTTGTTTGGGCCTTGGAGACCCTGAAGCTTAAAGCTTCCTTGTGTCTTTCTTCTCTTGTGATTGAGATTTTTTCCATAAGTTGTAAAATAATGTTTTGCTTCTGACATCAACTGCTTAGTGATTACTGTTTTTGTGTTAGACCCAGTGCCGTTGTCCTGCGTTATGGGAGGTTATAACATCATCCAATCAAGCACTTGCAAATCTTACGGTATAGAAAACTTATAGAGTTGCATTCGTCTTTATCTTACTGGATAATTGGTTGATTTAACATAATGTGAACTCTACTGTAAAGATTCTTTGAAGCTGCAATAAAACTTGTCTTTATGGTATTGACCAAGGCGCATTGCAAAAGGTCTAAAATGGCTTGCGATAGTAAAATCTAAATGGTTCTTCAAATTTCACCATGAAAACTTAACTCCACATTTAAATGCTTTTTATGCCATCAAAACAACTTCACAAGCACAAAAGCCCCTGGAGACCAATTGAACCTTGAGTGAGATATTCTTCGAAACACGTTAAAGGGGAAAACATCGAGTTCTGCAGCTGCAGTCTCATTTTTGTGAAGCCACTATTGTGTATTGAATATTAAAAACACAATGCAATCACTGAAAGTACCAGAGGGACAAAAGAATAAGAAGCCATGCTTATCTCCCAAAAATTTACTCCATAAAATAAATACAATTATAAAGAAAATCAAAATTACCGCAAAGAAATGCAGTACCTGACATTTCGTAGCTTGAAATCCAACAGAGGTTATTCTTTAAAGTGAATACAAACTCATCTACTTTTGTATCCTATAGGTACAACAAAGTTAATAATGATAAAAGCTTTCAAAACTCTGGTGACAGAGTTCAAAATGTTTTGTTGGATTACACCGTTTGAAGATAGAGCATCATACACTGAATGAATTCAACAGAGACTATGTTTAATCTGTCCAAGTGATCTGTCCAAGTGAACTGTACAATGACCATTTTATGCTGGAGTTCTTTGACTAACTTCTTTTTCCACCAACACGTCTGCCACTTAGTGTTGGTTCGAAGGCTCTTTAAGTTCTGCATTTTTGCCAGAAGAGACCAATTACTGCGTGCAGTTATGTCATGGCTCAGGCGTCGGCACAATCATTACTACAATTTCCCTTCTTGCCATTAACCAATGTGGGGGGGAAGAAAATGCAAAAGGTGCACACTGAAGGTTTTCATCAATATGAAAACCTTCACTTTACTTGCTGCCTTTAGCATGAATTGTGTATGAAAACTCAAATGTAAGAGGTTGATGGAAAGAATTCCCCGCCACTTGCAAAACAGAGTGCATGCAGGCAGTTTGGAAATTATGACATTACTTCAGTGATGCCTGCATCTTGGTCGATTAAGAGCAGAAAGCCTCAAAATGTGTGTGTGTGTGTGTGGGGGGGGGGGGGGGGAAAAAAACCCCAGGCACGTTTTTAGTGTGGGGTTAATACACCAAAACCCATCTCCCC